>NC_143577.1:25044983-25204851 GCF_048544385.1 Mastigoproctus giganteus | reverse complement strand
ATGCATCTAGGCATACCAGAGGTCCCAACGTGTGGCAGTTGGACACTCCCCTAGACCATTACTGACCGTCCACCTGCCTGAACAGTTCCTTGTTGCCATGAAGGGAGCATAGCTTTGTGTGGTTTCCACCAGATATGCACCCTCCTATCCGCTCGAAATAACTGAAAACGGGACTTATTGGAGAAGGAGACCAGTCTCCTTGTAATCCAAGGTCCAGTGCCGATGTTCTTTCTCTTGGTTGAGGCATAGAGTCCTGTGTCATGGTGTCAGCAATGGGGACTCTGGTGGGTTAACGGCTCCCATAATCTATTGTGGCTAATGATCGCTTGATGGTCTTGGTGGAGACATTTCTGGCACCTCCATTGTTGAAGTTGGCGATTTGTGCCACTGTTGCTCTCCAGTTGGCTGAAACAATGCAGGACATGTCGATGGCCATGTTCATCTACCACCTGTCTCTGCCCACAGCACTGTCCATGATGAGATGTTATTCCGGAAATGGCTTATTCACGATACACTCTTGATACTGTTGAACAGGGATAGTGCAATTTCTGTACAACCTCCGCAATAGACTGATCCATGCATCAGGCACTCACTATCATCCCTCTTTCAAAGTTCCTTAACCCACAATGTTTATCCATACTGATATCGAATTACCGTCTGCTTGAATGCAGTGATGCAGTGTACCTATATACCTGCCATGTGGTGAGTTCGTCCACTATCGAGAGGGGTGACAGCATCGCATTGCCCAGGAACCCCATGAATTCTGTCCTTTCAGTGTACTTTGAAGGGGATAGACATTGAAATTATTGTATTTAAAATAATGATTTTAAAAACATTTCTTGTTTCTCTTTAGCTGCACCTTGTATAGTTGTCTATTTTATTTTTACTTGCAGATGGTTAATACAGAGACAACGATGGCTATGAATTACCTGTAAAAAAAATAAAGATAAAAAAAAAATCTATAAAAAAATAAATAAGCATCTGTATACCTACTTTTGCCACACTATACATTTTTCACGTTCGGGCTCAATGAAGTATATACATGTATTGGCCCCGAGTGCCAAGTGATAGTGCCCAAGCGATATTTTGTGCGATACATACATTTCTTTCACAGCGGATTAGTTATATTTATTTTCCAGTGTCACTATTCTTGTTTTTCTTAAGTGATTCTTTACTTAAAAGCTTTGAAGTAGAATCCAGAAAGGAAATACACCTTTCTTTCTTTGTGTGTATATATATATATAACCCATACTAACCTAACTAAACCTCTAAACCGCTTGGTCACTGGTGGCACCGCTCCTGCCTCCACGTGGCGGGGCTGGAAACCTGGGAGGAGAAAAACACTCTCCTGGGGCAAAAAGGAGCAAAGATGGACATAAATAGACATGCCACTTATGGATCTCATGATCCAGATCTCTCAAACAGAGAAGACTTAAATGCAGGAAATGCAAAACGGCAGAAAAAAGAAGGAACAGAAACCCCTGCTCCTCTTTTTTTGATACTGCATTCTTTGACTGACAATCCTTTGAGTAAGCTCTCCCCATTCTTAATTCAGAAATGTCTTGAGAATGTGGCGGGCTCACCAAAAATGGTTAGAAGATTAAAATCCGGAGACCTTCTAGTGGAGATGAACGAGAATAAACACTCGGAAAACCTATTAAAAATATCGACTTTTGGTGGAATTCCCACAAAGGTTACCCCGCATGCCACCTTAAACTCCTCTAAAGGGGTAATAGCCGAGTGGGATCTCCTTAACGTATCTGAGGAGGAAATCGTTCAGGAATTAGGTGATCAAAATGTAATAAATGCCAAAAGGATAGTCATTAAGAAAGATGGGGTTCTTACTCCTACCCGAACGGTCATTCTTACATTTAAAACACCAATTTTACCAACAACTGTTAAAGCTGGATATTTAAGGTGCAAAATTCGACCTTATATTCCAAACCCAGTCCGGTGTTTTAAATGCCAAAAATTTGGACACTCACAAGCAGTCTGCAGGGGTGTAACCACCTGTGCCTCCTGTGGTTCAAAAGAGCATGTTCACACAGACTGCCCCAATGAAATACAAAGCTGCCCAAACTGTAAGGGGAATCATGCAGCATTTTCAAAGGAGTGCATCCAGTGGCAGACTGAAAAGAATATACAAAAGTACAAAGTGGAACACAAGGTGCCATACCAAGAAGCAAAAAGACATTGTTTAATTTCAAATAAATTGCCATCTTATTCTTCAGTTGTAAAAAAGCAACGATCCATAACAGTACAAACAGATTGTTCAGTTCCCCCAAGCATCTCAATTTCTGATTGGGCCAGGTCAGTCCTCTCTACACCAAAAGAACAGCCTACCCAACAGCAATCAACTCATTCGGTAAACACACCATTGACAATACCGCCAGATAAAAATTCTGTACAACAGCCAGTTAATCAAACAAGCTCTGAAAGAAATAATCAAAAAACCAGTACTGATACCATGGACATAGATAGAAATCCACACCGAGATGAACCACTTCTTGAACTTCATGTGGAAGAGGAGGACATGGACGTCACTAGACCAAATTTCCCAAAAAGGGAAAAAAGACTAGACAGGCGCAAACAGACCACATCCCGTAAGCAAGCAGACACACCCGATAATCCTCAATAATGCACAAAATCATTCAATGGAATTGTCGCGGACTCAGAGCTAACTTAGACGATGTCTATGACTTAATTACCGAATATAAGCCTGCTGTTCTTTGTCTACAGGAAACAAACTTGACCCCTAAAATAACTATGAGCATAAAACATCATATAATGCTTAGAAAGGATAGGAACGACTCTAATACAGCACATGGAGGTGTAGCATTGCTAGTAAACTCCAGAACACCTTTCAGACCAGTCCTACTGCAAACAACTTTAGAAGCAATTGCTGCTAGAGTTATGGTTAAGATAGCGGTAACAGTTGTTTCCATATACCTTTCGCCAAACTATTCATACTCTCTAGCAGATTTGAATGATTTAGTTACTCAGCTGCCACCACCTTTCTGTATCTTGGGTGACTGGAATGGGCATCCCCCCCTATGGGGTTCCTCGCACCTTGACAAGAGAGGTCAGTTAATTGAAAAATTTCTTGAAAGGCACAACTTAACATTATTAAACAATGGGACTCACACGTACGTGCATCTTTCCACAAGGTCAACTTCTGCAATTGATCTTTCAATATGCTCGCCAAACCTCCTTCCTCTGATTGATTGGACGGTCACTGATAACCTGCGAAATAGTGACCACTTTCCAGTAATATGCACACTATCGGCTAACTCTCCTCCTCAAACTGAGATAAAAACTGTTTGGAAATTCGACAAAGCTAACTGGAAGAAATATCAAGAGCTGGCACATCTAGATATTCAGACTATCGAGACCCTCACCATTGACTCTGCCGTAACTTACATAACTCAGCAAATGATAGCAGCTGCAGAAACCAGTATACCCAGATCATCCATGAAAACTCGCTCCCACCCAAAATTATGGTGGAATGAAGCCTGTAGCAATGCGAAAAAGAAAAGAATAGATACTGGAACTTATTTCGTAAATACCCAACCACAGCTAACCTCATACAGTTCAAGAAAGCTAGAGCTAAATCTCGTCACATACAATGAATAAGCAAAAAAGAGACATGGTCTAAATATGCCTCCTCTATAAACAGGACCACAAATATCAGAACTGTTTGGAATAAAGTTCGAAGAATTAATGGAAAATATCCACCTATAACCACTCCGATAATATATCTAAAAGGAAAAGAAATCTGCAATCCTCCCGATATTTCTAATACATTAGGTGAAACCTTTGAAAAAATCTCCGCTGTAACCGCATTTGAGCCAAGTTTCCAGGCACATAAAATACAAGCAGAAAAACATAATCTCAATTTCAGTACTTCACGACAGCATCCATATAATGTACCCCTTACCATGGCAGAGTTACGTAGCGCACTTGCAAGATCCAAAAATAGTGCTGCTGGCCCTGATGGAGTGTACTATGCCATGATATATCACTTGAGTGAAGAATCCCTTTCTGCTCTGCTAAAACTGTATAATAGAATCTTTGGTGAAGACTACTACCCTACCAGTTGGCGTCATTCTATCGTACTAGCTTTCCCAAAACCAGGAAAGGACCATTCAGATCTAGTAAATTACCGACCGATAGCGTTAACTAGTTGTATAGGAAAAGCATTAGAAAAAATAATTAATGCCAGATTGACATGGTTCCTAGAGACTGAATGCATTCTAAGTCAAAATCAATATGGATTTCGAAGAACTAGATCAACACTTGACCTTATGGTCTAAGCTGAAGGAAATATCCGAAATGCATTTCTCAGGAACGAACACCTAGTGATGATATGTCTTGACATCGAAAAAGCTTTTGATACAACCTGGCGGTATGGAATTCGTCACGATCTCTATGAATCCGGTATTCGTGGTCATCTTCCAAAATTTATCCAGAACTTTTTGAGCAATAGGACCTTTCAGGTACGATTTCACTCTGCTCTCTCACAAACTTTTGTGCAAGAAGAGGGGGGGGTCCCTCAAGGTTCTGTGCTTAGTGCCACGCTCTTCTCTCTCAGGATTAATTCCATTACGAAAGTTATTCCCGACACAGTTGAAACTTATCTGTATGCTGACGATCTGGCGATCTCAAGCCACTCACAAAACATGCGTTTCATTGAAAGGCAGCTTCAAGGTACAATTAACAAGCTTGTTCAGTGGGCCAAAAATAATGGATACAGACTTTCAAAACAAAAAACAACAGCAATTCATTTTTGCCGTAAACGGAATTTTCATCCAGATCCCGATTTACATCTTGATTCTCATCCAATTTCTTTTCAACAGAGTATTAGCTTTCTTGGACTAATTCTGGATAGAAAACTTAGTTTCTTAGAGCATATTAAACACATTCGTACAACCTGTCTAAAGAAGCTGAATCTCCTCAGGGCAATTTCCGCTATGTCATGGGGTGCAGATCGGTACATGCTGCTGCACTTATACCGGTCGCTCATAAGATCCAAACTAGACTATGGGTCACCTGCATATGCCTCAGCCAGAGAAAGTGTATTAAAATGGCTCGACCCAGTACATCACAATGCCCTCCGAATTGCACTGGGAGCTTTTCGTACATCGCCAGTTCAGAGTCTCTATACGGAAGCACATGAACCACCCCTATTTCTTCGACGGCAAGCTCTGTTATTAAGTTATGCAGCAAAAATCAGAAGTTTCCCACATCATCCTATAAAACAGTATTTATTCACCCCAAAATGGCATAATTTGTACCAAAATAAACCTTTGCAGAATAAACCATGTGGCATTAGATTACAAAGCATAACTACGTGCAGCGAACTAAATATGAATGACATAATTCAAGATATTAGCACGGCTATGCCACCATGGCAAATACCCTTGGCCAATGTTGACCAACATTTCCAACAATGGGGAAAGAATGCACTTCCAAATTTCAGTATTCGGCAGATCCATGCAACGCACTCTTTTCAGTTCTCTAGTTTTACCCAAATTTACACTGACGGTTCCAAGACAGATAATAAAGTTGGAGCAGCTGCAGTTCTACCAAACAATACAATATCCCAGCAGCTCCCTTTGGAGTACAGTATTTACACTGCAGAACTGTATGCTATCCTGATGGCTCTAGACAATGTAAAACAGTCATTATATCCTCAAACTATTATCTACACCGATTCCTTAAGTGCTATATCTGCTCTTCAGTGTAAATTTCCTTCCAGTCATCCGTTTCTACAACAAATTCAAACCAAGTTAGCCCAGCTTCTTGCAAACAGGCAAAAATTAATTTTCTGTTGGATACCTGGGCACTCTGGAATCAGAGGAAACGAACAAGCGGATCTTGCAGCCAAGAACGCCAGTCACATAAAATCAGACATGCAGATACCTTACACAGATTTAAAACGCATCATACATACCAATGTTAGAAAAAAATGGCTATCCATTTGGCAGGGAGAAAAGAGCAATAAGCTTTTTCAGATTAAAAAGGATCACAAGAAGTGGCTATCAAGCCTAAGAGGCAATAGAAAGGAAGAAGTAGTACTTGCTAGAATTCGAATAGGACATACTCACCTAACTCATAGTTATTTACTCACTCAGGATGACCCTCCACGATGCAGCAACTGTCAAACTCAACTCACAGTAAACCACTTGATCATTGAATGCCCATTATATCTGAGAGAACGAAAAACAGCTTTCTCTTCACATCTATATTCTTCTAACAAACTTACCTTACAACAGATTCTCGGAGACCAACAAGATATTAATGATGTTTTTACCTTCCTCAAATTGATAAATAAATATCACCTGATCTGAATCCTTTTATTTAATATAACAATCATGTATCAAATAAGATTGAAATAGGTGCATTATGGCCTTAGTAGCCCTTGCACCAATAAATCCAACAAACAACAACAACATATACATGTATTACATGTTTTTTAAAATGACCATTTGTGTACGAATTATCGAAATCTTCAAATAGCTGCTGTTATGCCTTTTCATTCTGTTTCGAAGTTAATTATAGATGCTGCTTATAAAAAATGGTGGTAAGAAAATAGCTTTGAAAATCAGAAGAAAAACTCAGCTGTTAATGTCAGTTGTTCGAAATGACCATACAAATGCCAAAATTAAACAAATTCTCTGCAATTTTGATCTATAAATTGCTATATAAATATATATAGAAGATATTCCTGTAAGGATAAATCTATAAATTGATATATAATACACATGTAGAGGATATTACTGTATTAAAAAAAAAGAAATGTAGCAAACATTTGTTTTCATGTTTTTTTTTTTTTTTTTTTTAATTCTTACGTGATGTTTGACAATAATTTACTCTAATGTTGGGCAATCAAATCAAAATAAGAACATATTAATATTTTATGTACCAAGTTCGTTTTTACAAAATTTAAAAATTACATGAAACTACCCCTCTACACATCCCTGTCACCATCTGAAACTCATTACCTGAGGGCCTGCCAGCCTTCTGAAAATTTACTAGCACAAGCCCATATGCATTCCAGGAACTTCCTCATAAAAGGATTACTGTCCACTGAAGAGGATCTTCACAAAGAGGTCGATACCTGTGGTGAAAATAAATCCAGTACAATGCAGTGGAGTGTTGCTGCTTCTTTATCTTGTTGAGATATCCTTTCCCCAACACACTGTAAACTATTGATGTTATCCTTGTAACATTTCTTAATTTTGAAAACTGATGACACTAATTTAAATTATTCATACCAACAATTCTTATTAGCAAATGTAGCAATTATGTCACAACTAAGAATTTACAATTACATTTTCAAGTTTATGCCATCAAGTATAATGGTTGGGAGCCTATGGTCCTAAAAAAAAAAGTGTCCAGTGATCAAGAATACATATATATGTTAGATTCAAAAATAAATCAAATAGTTATTAATATGTTTCAACACTTACTTGGTTACAATAAATCTTGTTGTTACCTATATTAAAGACATTTATGGAACATAAATGTCTTTAATTCAGTTAGTTCTGGCTATATGAAACTAGCTTCTGCATTCTGTTAGTTCAGAAATAGCTTCACTTTAAATAGTTTAAGGATATTTCCTATATGCTGAAGTTAAAAAAATGAAGGTTGCAGATTATTTTTTAATGTAAAGAATATTATATCTTGCTATGATGTCCATGCCAAGGTATAATTACCCATCATAACTCAAAGCATAACTAATACTGTATGACAGAAGAGATGCTAAGCTTTGCACTGGAGACCAAACATAGTTTTCGCCATGTTTGGTTTCCATCAGACCAGGCAAGTTTTTTTTTTTTTTTTTTCAATCTTTCAGTTTTTGTGTTCTTGAGTCCACTATAACTATACTTTTTTGTTTTGGCTGACAGGAGTGGAACTCTGTTCACCTGTCGATGTGATACCCCAACTGTGACGGTATGACAGGTTGTGCATTCTGAAAAGCCTCTTTGGTGATCAAGAGTGACCACCAAAGAGGCTTTTCAGAATTTGCACACACTTGTCAGCTTCCATTGGCCTCTCACATCAGTGTGCTGTTTCTTACCCCAGGATCATTGTTGGCTGGATGTTATTTGGTTATTGGGCCAGTCCCGATACACCCTAGAGTTGTATGTGAAAACTCTAAAAGCATTTCAGTTTCTGAGATGCTCATACCAGCACACCTGGCACCAACTAACCTGCAGTGTTCAAAGTCACTTAAATCTTTTGTCTTGCCCATTCTCACACTGAATTGCACACATACAATATTTTCACTTATCTGGCTCCACCTGCTTCATAATGCATAGTACAAACACAATGCTGCTTTTGTAAGATTACAAAAGATTACTCAATTTCACGAAAAGGGTAGGTGTACCTAATAAAATGGCTGATCAGTGTATATCAATAGTTAGTTAGTTATTTGGTTTTTAGGAGCATTAGCAACTAAGGCCATATTGCTCCGGGATATGCGGTGGTCATTCCCTGACCTTTCTGCATCCTCCGTATTTGGTGGTGACGGGCTCAAACCCCGGTCTAATCAAGAAGCGTGTGCTATGCACTGCTGCTCCTTCCCACCTGGCTACGGAGGCGCCGTATATCAATAAAACTTCAGTTAAAACTCATTTTACATATTGTCAAAAAAAATTCTGAAAGATTACACCATTTGATTTGTGTAATCTTTAAAACTTTGTGTATTAGAGTGTAGCTGCTGTCATATATAACATTTTATTTTGTTGCCTCTGGCATTATCCGTATCATAATCCTGTGATTAGACTTTATACTTTTCACATGGCCTTCCAGTTATGAACCTATCTTTTTTTCTTTTTCTTTTGAAAGAAGTTTGTAAGCAATTTAATTATTTCCTCCTAGATATCCAAAGCTTGTTAATGATGATACTCTCTGGGCTCTTAAGGAATGGCTTTCTTTAGATCGTAACCATCAAAGTAAGTTTCCATGCATAAATATTTTATTGGTTTATTCATTATATACTTATAGTATATTATGTAGCTTATTACCAGTATGTGTACAGATCTCATTTACTGTATTTGACGGCATATAAGATGCACTTTTTTTTTCCAAAAGAATGCCTTGAAAAATCACCCTGCGTCCTATATACGAAAGTGTGCTTCCCTCATCAGTGTCAGGGTGAGTGAATGGGTTATATTTCGCCGTTCGGCCAGAATATTTTCATTTCTGAAGGGTAACAGGACACCCGAGGGCATTTTTAGACTTGCAGAGTTGTTTGGAATCAGTTCCAAGAAGTTTCTACAGCCAGGGAACACAGGAAAAGCCTTAGAAGGCAAGGGAAGCTTCAAGATTCTTCTCTAGGTTTCTCAATAGTTCGCCGATCCTTTAAAAGATGGCACAACTGGCGGGCCAGTTAGTTCTGTGCGGGCTTTTGTGATGTTGAGTGTGTCTCCGTGTATGGTAGTGTACTTTGTGCATGACTGAAATAAAATGAAGAACAGTGTTAACTGTATTCAGTTGGTTTTAATCAGAACCCCATTTCTTAACAGTATTGTTTAATTTTGGCATTTGACATTATTTTAAAGTATTTTACCCTCAGAAAATGGCTGCAGAAGAAAAGAGGTTGAGTTACACTCCGGATATGAACTAAACATAATAGATCATGCCAAAAAACATAGTAACAGAGCTGCGGAAAGGTTTTTTGGGTCACTGCCTACGGAAAAAATGATACACATCTGACGATGTGCGGAAGCAAGAAAATGAACTTCAAGCTACTAAAAAAAAAAAAAACATAACCTTCGTTGTCCTGCCCCACATTGGCCAGAACTTGAAGAAGATGTAAAAAAGTGGGTAGTAGAAGAAAGGAATTTAGGAAGAAGTGTTTCTACCAAAATGATTATGTTAGTAGAAGGATGAAGAATTCCGAATTATTCTGGAACAGAAGGTTGGTGTTACCGATTCATGCAAAGGAATGGTTTATCAATGCCTACAAAAACATCAATTGTGCAAAAATTACCAGCAGATTATGAAGAAAAAATACTAGAATTCCATAAATTTGTAATAAAGGCACAAAAACAAACTTCTTTTGAACTTGGCCAAATAGGAAATATGGACGAGGTCCCACTAACTTTTGATGCACCATCAAACAAAACTGTGAATATCAAAGGGTCTAAAATGGTGTCAATAAAAACCACCAGGCATGAGAAAACACATTACAAAGTTTTGGCCTACTGTGCTGATGGCACAAAACTACCACCATTTTTAATATTTAAAAGAAAAATTCCAGAAGGTGTATTTGTTCATGTTCATCCAAAAGGATGGATGAATCTGGAATGAATTTATGGCTCCAAAAAATATGGAGGCATCCTGGTGCTCTCTTAAGGAAACCATCTTTTCTCATTTGGGACCAGTTCAGAGCCCATAGAACAGAAGTCATTAAAAAGAAGGTGAGGGAATTGAATACACAGGTAGTTGTCATTCCAGTGGACTGACAAGCCAATTGCAGCCTTTGGATGTGTCCATAAACAAGCCATTTATGCAAAATATGAGAGAACAGTGGAACAAATGGATGGGAGAACCCAATCATGACCTCACACCCACAGGAAGAATGAAGAGGCCGACCATTGCACAGGTGTGTGAATGGGTTAAGGAATCTTGGAGAAATATAAGTGGTAAAATACTTATAAAGTCTTTCAAGAAGACTGGAATTAATAATGCCCTTGTGACGGCACTGAAGATACTGCGTTATTTGAAGATAGTGATACCAACAATAGCGAGGAAGAGTTTTTGGGATTTGAAGGCGATTATTTTTTTTTGATTTTCAAAATGACTGAACTTTCCCTTTGCAGAATACCAATGTTTTTTACCATTCCTTCACTGTCTTTTTGTTCAATTTCAATTCTAGTGGTAATTTGCTTCATATAAAATATTTTCTAATGTAGCTAAGGTTCTTTTATTTCTCTTTTAAATTGCTATATTGGTAAATTAATAATTAAATAATGTATTATTATACAGTATTAGTATTTGTCTTGCTGTTCTGATCATATGTTTAGGATGAACTTTTTCTGCTATACACATTAGAATAAATATTAAATGCCTAAATACATTAAAACTTTTTTTCTTAATTTTCCTTTCTAAAATGGGGGTGTGTCCTATATGCCCATGTGTCTTATATGCTGTCAAATACGGTAATTTATCAAGAGATTGCTGTTTTCAGCAGGCTATGACATGATATGCCCTGCTCATCTATTTCAGTGGAATACTATTCTAGGAAGTACAGGGTTGTTAAAATTAAAGTATCCCTATGTAGAGAGCTAGAAGAGAAATATACTAAAGAGAAATAAACATACTGAAGAGAAATTTGGACAACAGGTACAATAAAGAATGCGCTCGCCATTTATTGGGGAAAAAAATTAGTTACAAAATTTGTCACTATGTGGCGCATAACTATCTTGGTTACAATTATGCCAATAACGTAAGTTATTTGTATAATCTTAAGTTATTACCACAGTGCCACTACTCAGTTCTACTACTGTACTGTATAAAAGCAAAGCAGTTTCTTCAGAATCATTCAGTAGATTTTGCCTGCACTACAGCAGCAATGCCAACAACATTGCAGGAAAAGGCGCTATTAGTGAAGCTGTACTATCAGAACAGCAACAATACAGCTGCAGCTATCAGAAAATTCTGGCATCAAAAGTGCATAAGGTGTGGACCTATGACTGTTTGTGCTGTCCGCAAAATGATTGTGAAATTTGAAGCGACAGGACATCTTGGTGTTCAACCAGGTAGAGGTTGAAAACGAGTGGACTCCTCTCTTGTTGAAGATGAGAGGTCTATGACTGTCGTGGAGATATCAAGTCAATCTCCATGTGGTAGCACAAGTGTGCCAGCTGTTTCTCATGAAGTGGACATGCTGTATTCCACTGTAAGGCTAGTAATGCATCAGGTGTTGCAGTACTATCCTTACAAGATGCACATGCTACAGCAGCTAAAGCATGGTGATGCTGATATTTGTTTCGCATATGCACTTCAGTTTCTGGTGCGAATGACAGTGGATATCATTTGGCCATGGAACATCCATTGGAGTGATGAAGCCCCCACTTCTGCTTAAATGGACAAGTGAATATGCACAACTGTCGCATTTGGGCAACAGAAAACCCTTGAGTTATCCAAGAGGTCCTGTTGCATTCTCCAAAAGTGACAGTGTAGTGTGGATTTACGGCCACATTCACGATTGGGCCATATTTTTTTGAACAGGTAACACTGACTGGACACTGCACCTGTTGCGTTACTAGACAACGATATTATGATGTGTCGGCAAATTTCGCAATACCAGAGCTGCAACAACGTGGGTGCCTTCAGGATACCATATTCATGCAAGACTTTATAGCTGACCGGGTCATCAGCCGTTGTTTCCAGACATCTTGGCCACTTCGATCACTGGACCTCACCCCATGCGACTTCTGGTTGTGGGGTTTTTTGAAGAACTAGGTGTATTGGGAAGGATGTCAAACTTTGGCAGTTCTGAAGGACAGCGTTAGACGTTGTGTGCTGGCTATTCCAGTTGACCTGTTACGTTCAGCTGTAGAAAATGCTGTTCTTCGAATGGAAACTGTTTTTGACCAAATTGGAGGACACATTGAACAGTTGTAGCACTATTCAAGTGATTTGTATTGCTACAGCACCATA
Source organism: Mastigoproctus giganteus (assembly GCF_048544385.1). Classification (NCBI taxonomy): domain Eukaryota; kingdom Metazoa; phylum Arthropoda; class Arachnida; order Uropygi; family Thelyphonidae; genus Mastigoproctus; species Mastigoproctus giganteus. The sequence continues at coordinate 25,192,176 of NC_143577.1, read as the reverse complement.
AATTTTGTAACTATTTTTTTTTTTCTAATAGACCTCTCATCTTCAACATGAGAGGAGTCCACTCATTTTCAACCTCTACCTGGTTGAACACCAAGATGTCCTGTCGCTTCAAATTTCACAATCATTTTGAAGACAGCACAAACAGTCATAGGTCCACACCTTATGCACTTTTGATGCCAGAATTCTCTGATAGCCGTAGCTGTATTGTTGTTCTGATAGTACAGCTTCACTAATAGCACCTTTTCCTGCAATGTTGTTGGCATTGCTGCTGTAGTGCAGGCAAAATCTACTGAATGATTCTGAAGAAACTGCTTTGCTTTTATACAGTACAGTAGTAGAACTGAGTAGTGGCGCTGTGGTAATAACTTAAGATTATACAAATAACTTACGTTATTTGCATAATTGTAACCAAGATAGTTATGCGCCACATAGTGACAAATTTTGTAACTAATTTTTCTTTCCAATAAATGGCGAGCGCATACTTTATTGTACCTATTGTCCAAATTTCTCTTCAATACAAGCCTTAGAACTCACTCCAGAGCCCTCTACATAGGGATAATTTAATTTTAACAACCCTGTATGTCAATAGTATTCCATTTATCTGAAAACTTTTTTCAAAGTTTTTTTTTTTTTTTTTTTTTGCTATTTGTTCTCCTAATTTAACTCAAAGAATTTAATATTTAAGTGTAGGATATTAAATTATTGCTTAACATAAAATTATGATTCCATTATATAATGCTTTATGAATGAAGCAAAGAAGTATAAATTTCCTCACTGTTGTGCTAAAAATTATACAGCCAATTTGTAGACATTTTATTTTATTAATTTTTGTTTTTTCAGCTCAGTTTTTATACATCATATCACTCACTGTAGTTGGTATTATTGCAGAAGTGGCATGGACAATTTATACAGCCTACTTGGCCTTTTTTTTTTTTTTTCCCCCACAGATACATCAAACTTTGTAGTCTTTTTGATGTGCTACATTAAATTTTTTTATTTGTACAAGGTGCTACCCAAATGTTCCCAAAATTTGAATGTTGTGTGGGAACTACATCTAGTACAGACTTGTGGTGCTAGGTAACACTGCATGCAATCCTTTGTGAATCAGCTTGCCACATGGTGTCGGGCTGGATAGTCATTGAATATTTATGAGCAGTTCTTTGGCAGTGTGTTTTTGCGATGGCTGATGTGAGAGAGCAACATGCTTGCATCAAGTTTTGTTTCCTTCTTAATGATACAGCAGCAGAAACCCATAAGAATTTGAAACAAGCTTTTGGTGACAATGCTTTTGGCCAGACGCAGACCTACTACTGGTTTAACAGTTTTAAAAATGATCGAATGTCAGTTGATGACTATGATCGCTCTTGGTGCCCATCATCGAGCACTACCCGGAAAATGTCGCAAGACTTCAGGCAGCGATCCGTGAAAATCGCAGGCGGACCATCCACGACATTTGTGGCATTATAGGACTATCATAAGGCACGTGTCAGTGGATTTTGTCAGACGAGTTGAAAATGCGGCCAAGTTCGTGCCATAGTTACTGAGTGAAAACCAAAAGCAACGTTGCGTGGAAGGGCGCCTCCGTAGCCAAGTGGGCAGGAGCAGCAGTGTGTAGCACGTGCTTCTTGATTAGACCGGGGTTCGAGCCCGTGACCACCAAATATGCAGGATTCGGAAAGGTCAGGGAATGACCACCGCATATCCCTGGAGCAATATGGCCTTAGTTGCTAATGCTCCTAAAAACCAAATAACAAACAAATAATCGCATGGAAGTTAGCAGAGATCTTTAAGAATGGGCTAGGAGTGATCAAAACTTCCTTTCTATGGTCGTCACTTGTGATAAGAGTTGGGTATATAGGTATGACCCAGAAACCAAGCAATAATCATGCCAGTGGAAGAACCCATCTCCACCCTGACTGAAGAAAGGCCAACAAGTGAGGAGCAATATGAAGTCCATGCTGATCTGTTTTTTGGACGTTGACGGATTATCCATAAGGAATTCATCCCTCCTGGCCAGACGGTCAATGCAAAATTCTACTACGACGTTCCACAATGCACCGACCCACACCTCTCGCTGTGGCACAGTTTTTGGTATCCAACTTGACAACAGTCCCCCCCCCCCATTTTCCAGACTTAGCCCTTATCTTGTCCTTTATCTAAACCTTGGTTTTCCAATAAATGTGCTAAGGCTGTTCAAGAGAAGAATGTTCCATATCGTAATTGGCTTGTTTCTAATTCTTCAGCTTCATTTGCTGCCTACATCAAAGTTCACAACAATCGTAAAGCAGTTATTAATCAGTCCAAACTAGAGTTTGAACAGGCTAAGAGTAGAAAACTTGCTTCTTGCCCTAATGGTAGCCGAGCATTCTGGTCTCTTGCTAAAGTTATTGGCTGCAACTTTTGCCCATCTCTGCTCCCACCTCTATCCAAACCAGATGGTTCTGTTGTCACTTCAGCCAAGGATAAAGCTGACCTGCTAGCATCCCATTTTTCTTCCAACTCATGCATTAATGATCTTGGTAAAACACCTCCCTCCATTCCCAACACGCTCCATTCAATGCCTCCTATGGTGTTCCGTCAAAAGGATGTCAGAAGGATTTTGACTAATCTTGATGCTAAGAAAGCTCAAGGTCCCGATGGTATTTCTCCACTTGTTCTTAAAATCTTTGCCCTCAGAAACTTACTCCTATTCTTTGCCGCCTTTTTTCACTTTCTTATTCCAAAGGTGTTTTTCCTTCTGCTTGGAAATTTACTCATATCCAGCCAGTTCCTAAAAAGGGTGACAAATCCCTCCCATCCAGTTATCGTCCCATTGCAATTACTTCTACTCTTTCTAAAGTAATGGAGAAATCCATTAACTGCCAACTCTTCTATCTTCTATAATCCATTAACTGCCAACTACCTAGAAACCTTCTGTCTGATCAACGATCACCAGTATTGATTCCGTCAGTGTCAATTCACTGGTAATATTCTGGCCCGTGTTACCCATTTATGGACTAATTCAATGGAAAGGTTCGGTGAAACACAAGTAGTTGCTCTTGATAGCTCAAAGGCTTTCGATCGTGTCTTCTAAACAAACTTTCATCTTATGGTTTGCCATCTGTTTTTTGTAATTGGTTATCCAGTTTTCTCTCTGATCGCTCACTGAGGGTGATGGGAGATGGCTCTGTCTTCTAACATCTCCACTAATGCCGGTGTCCCCCAGGGTTCAGTTCTTTCCCTCACTCTTTTCCTCTTGTATATTAATGACCTTCTTCCATTGACTGGAAATCCTATCCATAGTTTTGCTGATGATAGCACATTACATTCCACTTTCCATTTTGAGAAACCTTGCCCTGCTCAATCAGCTTCAACTTCTCGAAAATCTGCTACCAATTCCTTAAATGCGGATCTTCAGGCTATTCTCCAGTGGGGCAAAGACAACTTAGTTGATTTCAATCCTTCTAAAACTCAGTCTTGTCTTATATCTTGCAAAAAGGATTCTTCTGCTCCTATGCTTATCTTTGATGACACGCCGATTTCTAGGCAAAATGATATATCTCTTTTGGGGATTTACCTTGACTTCTAATGTCTCTTGGCACAAGCACATTACAAATATTGCTTCCTCTGTATCAAAAAAACTTGGTTTTCTCTTTCGCTCTCGGCGTTAATTTTCTTCCAAACAGCTGTTCACTCTGTACAAATCACAAATCTACCCTACCATGGAATATTGTTTCCACATCTGGGGTGGTGCCCCCAAAACCTCTCCCAGGCTTCTTGATTCCATTCAGAAGAGGGCAGTCAGGTTAACTAATGATTCATCTCTAACAGAGTCTCTCCACTCGCTGTCTCATAGACGTACTGTTTCGGCTGCCTGCCTCTTTTACAGATATTTCCATGGGCACTGTTCTTCTGAATTGGCTTCTATAATTCCCGCTCTCTCTTTCAAAATAGTCCAAACACGTGCCGCCACCAGCCATTTACTGTCCAACTTTTCATCTTCCTCGTTTATTCATTCCACTGCCGTTTCCTGGAACAACCTTCCTTCATACGTATTTCCTGAAAATTACAGTCTACAGAAGTTCAAGTCCAATGTCAACAAATATCTTCTTTCGTCTTCTCAGCCTTAAACCCAAGCACGATTCTAAGTACTATAGGTTCTAATACCTCTCGTGTTTGGGGTTTACATGAAAGAAAAAAGAAAAAAAAAAAAAGCACTTCTTCCTCTTCCGAAGAATGAAAATCAAGCTGAAGGGTCAAAAATTTGATAGTGTAGAGGATATCCAGGCTGAATCGCAGGCAGTGTGAACAATATGATGAAGAAGGACTTTTAGGATGCATTCAGATCATGGAAGAAGTGCTGGAATTGGTGTTAATGCTCTCAAGGGGACTACTTCGAAAGTTACGGTGGTGAATAAGACCCAGGGTGAGTCCAATTTATTTTATAAATAAATTTCGGGAACTTTTGGTAGCACCTCGTATATTCTCTCAAAACTTCCATAAGTCAGGATTTTCTGTATAGTTCAATGAACTTTGTAATAATTTTTTTTTGGACATTTTAACAGCAATATAAAATTAGAGAAAAAGCATGGACCGCACATAGCACTGGGCTGTCATTGATTGACATATGAGGAAATAGTTTCACCATTAAATACTAATCGGAATCAGTGATATTGAAAATGAAGCGATTTTGTGATAAATATATTCCATCAAAATTGACATCTAGTGAAACACCAAACATCCTTTTGTTTGCTATTAGTTGGGCTGAATTGCAAAAATAATTGAATGAAAATAACTTTGCAGCAGAAAAGACTCTATCAAGCAGCAAAATGTTGGCAGTTATTTTTAATAAGCATGTGCATTACAGTAATACCTCTGTTAACGAATCCTTTGGTAATGCAGCTCCTTTATAACAAAGTCAGCAAAAAATGCCTTACAGTGCATTCGAAAGTTTATAGTAGGGATTTTTGACTTACCTAGACCTCACTTCATGATATACAAAGCAGTGGTTAATTGTCATTGATATCGTGCATACCTACTGTAGTTGTTTTAATATATTTTTCATTAAATGCGTAATTAAATAATAATTTCCCAGTACGTCATGAAAACATAAAACAATATCTTTAGAAACAAAAATGCAGATTATAAGCAGGATAGAAGTTGGAGAAAAGAAATGCCATGTAGTGCAATCATTGGGGTTAGCACCATCAACTTTAAAAACAATTTTAAATCAAGCTGACAAAGTTAAGCAGTCTGTGCTAAATTGTAGTGACATTACCATGTCCAAATTAACACACATGTACTAGCATTATAGAAAACATGGAAAAAATGTTGCATTTGGGTAGGTGATATTACACAGCGTCATATGCCAGTCACCCAGGTGATTATTCAACACAAAGCATTAAACTTATTTAACCATTTAAAGACCCAGAAAGCTGAGGAAACCACAGAGACTTTTGTGGCTTCTCACAGTTGTTTTGAGCAATTCAAAAAATTTGTTCACCAAAGCAGTATACACTTCTGGCTCACAACAACCCTAAGATTTAACATTCAGTTATATTTCAGATTAATCCTATCATCAGGCTGAAATTGGGACATTCAGCTGAATGTCCCATATTTTAGCCTGAGATAGGATTTAGTATATAATCCAGAAAACATTAGCCGAATATTAAATTTTAGAGTTGTAATCCAGAGTATATTCCTATTTAGTAAACACGGTAAAATTAAAATTATTACATTTCATGTGGTCTCTTTGCCATAATCTTTTCCTTTCTTCCTCTTCCTTTTTGTAGAGGCAAGTTTGCTATCATTACTCAACAAGTTAAATACATACACTGAATGGCTACTATATTAGGTGCACCTGTCTAATAGCAAGAAGGCCTCCCTTTAGCCATTAAGAACAGCCTGGGCTTGTAGTGGCTGTAGATCTCTGCTCTGAAAATTTCATTCAACCTTATTGTAAAGGTGGATTGAGATCTGGTGATGGAAGGCCACTGCTGTACAGAACAATTTCTGTTATCCTGTTGCAGGTGCCCATTCACAGATGGATGCAGTCTGGCCATGAAGAGATGTGCCTTGTTGAAAACAATTTGCAGAAACCTATGCATCCAAACACTGGATCACTGGTATGAAAGGTCCCAATGTGCACCATAAAAACACTTGCTACACCATTACACCACCACTAGCTTGCATTGTTGATACCTGGTGGAATGTGTCCATGAACTCATACTGTTTTCACCATATTATCCTCCATCAGCATGAAACAGTAGGAACTGAGATTCATCAGACCAGCTAACATTTTTCCAATCTCCACTATCCAGTGTTGGTGTTTGTGAACCTTTTGGGACTGCACTTTTTTTTTTTAATTATTTTTTTAAAATAATTTAAATTAAATTTAAAAATGATTTTTTTTTTTTTTTTTTTTTTTTCCTTGCTGACAGGAGTGAAACCTGGTTTGGTTGTCAGCTGTGATACTCCAACTATGACTAAATGCAACAGGATGTGCATTTTGAAATGCCTCTTTGGTTACCACTTGTATTGAGTTGCTTTGACTGACTGTAGTTTTTTCTATTAACTTGAACAATTTTTGTCAACTTCTGTTAGCCTCTCACATCAGTGGGCTCTTTCCAACCACAAGGTTACCTTTGGCTGTATGTTATTTGGTTATCGGGCCAGTCTAAATAAACCCAAGAGACAGTCATACGTAACATAAGTAGGGCTGCAGTTTCTAAGATACTCATACTGGCGCATCTGACACCAGCTATCATGTTGTCTACACCTGTTATTACTCAAGATAAAGAGATTTAAGATAATATAAACATAGTAATTAACCTAAGAGTGTTTCTTGGTACCAGTCAGATACAAAACTATGATAACTTGTAAGTCAACTTTTTGTTGTGTTCAAAGACAAATATTTAATGAAACTTTCATTAATTAAAACTGGTTTTGACAAAATACAGTTTTCAATCTTAAGTAAGCAATAATTGTTAACAAAACTCACTCTCTCTTTCTTGCATGCAAATCAAATTTTAGAATCATGTAAATAGTGTTCACTGCAGCACAAAGGCTCAAGGAAAGCAGCAACAAACTTTTGCCTTTAGGTCAGAATCAAAAAAATATTCAAGACTTCAGATATCTTACTCTTGTCAATAACAGAAATAGTTTTAACAGCATTCTCGACAGTGCTCCTTCCAGTGGTTCTTGCTGCTTCTTTAAAGAAGCAAGGTTTCATTATGTGCCTTTCATATATTCGTTACTGTTATATTTCATATATTCATTACTGTTAAAATTTGAATACAATATTGAATTCAAATTTGTTAATGCTGAAAAACAATATTATTTGTATCAAACAATTAATTGTTGCTCTGCTTAAAGATTAACAAATACCTTGAAAATTATAACATAACTGAAACTTTTTATTCCATTATCAGAATAACAAAGACTTTCACAAAATAAATATTATTGCACTTTTCTTTCTGCTCTCTGCTGGTGACTATGCTAGCATTCTCTCAATTATGCAATTGACAGGACATATATTGGCCGACCGGGCTAGCCGAGTGGGTAAAGTACCTGCCCGGCAACCCAAAGGTCGCGGGTTCGATTCCCGCCTCGGGCTTGGATCAAAGTACTGCAAAAACCTTGGGAGGTGCAATATGGCCACAGAAGCCGATGCGCCAACAACTACCAAATCAAAAAAAAAAAAAAAAAGGACATATATTAATGCATCACAACATGTCTGTTTATGCTTTTGCTCATATTATCCACCATTTTTTCTTCTCATAAACATGTATCAGAACTGCAAAACATGCCATATACTTATATAATGGGATAAGCATTATAAAAACCTATCCTATGTTTTACAAATCACAAATATTAAAAAACACTGGATGACATGGTAATGACAAGTAAGTATAATTACATGTTTAATTACTGTATAACCAATTTTTAATGAAACTAATTAATTTATCATTATCAAGTTTAAAGTCTATTTTATACTACACTGTCGATTACAATATATGATTACAAAAGCTTTAGTCAGAGACATTATGACAGTAAACTATTGCTGAAATTACTTATATACAACTTTAGCAAGCAACTTTAAATGGCCTCTTGATTAAATAATTATATTAATTTTAAACGTAGCGGTTTCTACAATGCCACATTAAAAGTCACTGAAATCTTTTGTCTTTCCCATTCTCACACTGAATTCCACACAGACAGCATCTTTACAGTTCTGCCTGACTTGCTTTATATCACGTGGTATGAATACATGATGCTGTTACTGAAAGAATGCTCCATTTCACGAAAAGATAGGTGTAGTTAATAAGTGACCACTCTTAACCTTAGAAGATTTGACTCTTAAGCCTTTGTGTAACTATCAGACTTAGCTTGGCTATTCTTGGTAAACAGCAAATATTCCTCTGTATAATATTTCAAATTTTTTGCCTTTCTTATTTAGTGATGCTATGGGCACAGCAAGGAGTAGAAGAGGTATTATGTAAAGCATCATTTGAATCATATATTCAGGAAAATTCTCCTTCCTTTCCTCTGTATATAGGTAAATTTTTTATTCAGCATTTTACTATATAGAATTAATACAAAATTTGTTACTGTCCACTTCTTGTAAACAGATAAAGTTCTAATTCGAGAAAATGACTTATACGTTTTTGATTTAGCTCAGTTAATTTTTTATATTTAACTTTTCAAGCAAAAAACCATTTTATCATGAAGTTTGAATGCATAAATGATGTAATAAAGATAAGTCTTAGAAAGATCCCTGTAGCATTTTGGTACAAATTGCTACAGAGCTGAAATTTTCAAAATTGAAATTTTTGCTTTTGTTATATAACTAAGCTATTTATTTCTCTAAAATGTCATTTTTATAATGGAAATTGTATTAGTTTTATATAAATGTATGTCAAATAAACACAACAGAAAAATCACTTCTACTAAAGGATGTAAAAACAAAACATGTTTACAAACACTGGCTGATAGGAAGGACTACGTGGTCTGGTCGGAGAAAATCATAAGCCCATCGTAAAGTGAAATAAGTAGGATAACATGATCACTGGTTAGTGGAATCAGCCACTTTATAGAATCAAATTTCAGAAAAACCAATTCAAATCATTAAAATGCACTACACTTTCATTGTTATCATATATTCAGTTTTGAACATATGATAACAATTTTGAATCAATTTTGAACACCTTTGTAATGTTTTTCTGGAGGTCACTGCCATAAAAAAATAAAAACAATTCATAGTTTTCTGGTTTATTGGGCTTTTCTGTTAGTGCAATCTATTATAAACGTGTAGTAAACTCGATCTTATTGCATTTGCGATAATACAGGTAGTTGGAATTCTGTGGGTTTTTACATTTTTATGATGAAATGTGTGTCCCCTTTACTGAAATATTCAGTCATATAAAAAACATTTTCAAAATTTTCTCTTCATTCCTATTTTTTTAACCTTTGTAAACTTGTTATTCCATATTTCACTTGCGTGTATCATGTTAGTTGCAATTTGTGTGAGCCACGTTCTTTATTATTGATTGCTTATCTTTTTTACTGTTTAAATTTTTTTTTCCCAAAAAAAAAATGCCAGTGAACAAAAATATAAATTGGTTAGTTTAGTATATTTATTAGAATCACTGTTTAATAGAATTAAAATTCAATTTGCAAACGTGATCACAATGACCGGCACTTACTACATATCGTATAGTGAATGGTATTTTGTAATGGACAGTCCATCTTATCATAAAGTGATTTGATCGTACAATGAAACAATCGTAAAGCAGGGAGCCACTATACTTGACAAATTGTCAATAAGGCTGCCTGGCTCTAACTGCACTAGCTAACCTCCATTAGATATGGCCATTCTGATGATTACAGTTTCCATAACAATATGACAAAAAACAGAATTAGTACATAGGCCATTTGGTTTTTCATAAACTTAGTAATTAGTACATTTAGTAATTAGTACTTAGGCTTGTACTTAGTAATTAGTACATAGGCCATTTGGCTTTTCATAAACTAAATGGTTTGTATGTAGTGCAAATTTGTACTCCCCCTTTATTATCTTCAATTTCAGTAGGAAACTGGAAAAAAAACTACTTCGTGCTGTCTTTTATTGCAACCTTATGCTGCCTCATAGTGCTTTAATGCTATCCTTCATGCTGCCCTGTAGTGCTTTATTGTTGTTGTTGGATTTATTGGCACAAGGGCTGCTATGGCCAAATTGCACAAACATGCTTTATTGCTACCCTTCCCAATAGTGCTTTGTTGCTACCTTGGATAGCAGTAAAGTACTTTAGGGCAACATGCAAATATGCATGCTGTGGCAGCTTATTTGGCATGATACATTGCCATTTGTCACTTGTTTAGAGTGGTCTTGGTTTGATTCCCATGGACAACTTGGGGGAATTTCTAAATTCCACTTCAGTTGAAGCTGTAGTTAGCTGATCTAAGTGGAGGGAGTGCCCCCACCCTGTGCAAGTTATTTGGTGTTTTTCAGTTTGTACAACATGCTGAAACATCTGGAATAAATAAATCAGTCTGTGAACATGCACTCCTACACACAAAACACCCTATATGGATATGAGCAATAAGGTGTGGTGCCATTAAAATAATAATTGAATTTTGTAGGGAAATGTGTAAGTTTGTTGGTTATATAATTGAAGATATCCAAAAAAAAATGTACGTTATGTTAAATGTTAATGTTTAGACCTCTAAATTTAATTAGTTCTTGTTAATACTTGCAATGCAGTTATTTTCTTACTTCACTCTACTCTGAAATAACTTATGATTATTTCGCTTTTCGATATTTTACTTAAAATTTAGCAAAATGCTGTATATACTTAAAGCTATTTTATGCTAGTATATCTATTACAATTTAAATTGATATACCAAATTTTTATTGTAAGTTGGTTAACCTTATTTGATTGTCAGTGATATGAAGAAAGCAAAAGGCAATTGTTTTAATGTGGACCATGGGAAAACACTGCAGTGATGTATGTTTCTCCAAGGTGTGTTTATGAACATGAGGAAATTTCTTTGATACAATGACCAGTCAATAATGATAGCAGTTAGCAATAAAGCTTTATTTACTATAAAAATTATAAAATATAAGATAAATAACTATGTATAATAAAATTTACAGGTTAAAATCCAAAATGAACTACATTCTTAAAAATTTAGTAGTAGCTTTCAAAGGCTTTGCCAACTTTGTAAACTAATTAAGTTCTCTGCAGAGCTGTCTCTTTTATTCTATCAAGGTTTATCAAGTATAGATATAACAATGGGCTGCGACACTTATCAATTAACTAAGCTATTTAACCTTTTACAGATTATGTGTATATATATATATGTTTTTCAAGGTCATTTCATACATGATTCAAAATGTATCCATACGCTACCATCTCTTATTTCCAGCTAATAGCAGACACAGGTTCAATAGATTCCAACATAAAAATAGTTTGTAAAACTTGGGGAAGAGGAGGAGATCACTGTGCCTGTTAGCCACTATTGTGAAATTTTGGCTTACAAAAGCCAAACTTGTCTGGAATTCAGATTGAAAAGTTGAGGAAATCAAATGTATATAAATAGATATAGAACATAGCATTACATCAAAAAAGTAACAAGGTTTTGTAACAAAAATTCTTACAAATTTTTCTATAATTTTTATGGTTTTTTGATAATAATTTTACTCTAATATTGAGAACCAAAATCCAAAATCAGAACAAATTCATATGTAAACGTTTTCAAAATTTCATGAAGAAACTCTCCCCCTAGCATAAAACTTACTGCTCAGGGCTCACTCAATTTCATGAACTCATTCCGGAAAGGATTAAAGATGGATATATTACCAGAATATAAAAAATTTTCACCACTTTATCAGTAAGAAGCCAGGTATCTGAATTAAAAGATTCCTTATGAGCCAACTGCAAACTATACCTGTTAAGTAGTAATTGGACCAGACTTACCTGTTTAAAACATTAAAGATGAAGATAAAAGAAAGCAAAAGGATAGCTGATTGCCTCAAAAAACCTAATAAGAAAGGTGGACATAAGAAGAATAAGAAACCCAGAAGTAAAATAAAGAAAGAATGAAATTTTTGGACTCACTAATACTGGGTTATCAAATTCCAGTATATAATATTAAATACCAAAACATGTATTATTACACTGCTCAACAAAATTAACAGAACACACAAAAAACTTGGTGTAGCTTGTGATGAAGCAGGACAAAGTTTGGTATAGTGGTGTACCATAGAATAATGATGAAATGAGGAGACAGCGAAACCTTCAGACAGGTATAAGGGGGCATTTATAGGGGTTGTATAAGAATTACAAAAAGGTCACATTATAGAAGTCGATACAAGAATCAAAAATTTGGTCATATGACATCAATATGGTGTATGATCCCCCCTCCAACGGCTAAACAGGCCTGACAGCAGTGCACCATGCTCAATATATGAGTGTCTATAAGATTCTGTGGCAACGTATACCGTTCTTCCACCGGTGCAGACCTTAGCTCACCAAGTGGTTGAGGAGTTGGCTGTCAGCGTACAATGCGACTCCCACACATCTTTGGTTGGATTTAAGTCTGGTGATTGTGCTGGCCACAGCAGTAGTTGGTTATCTTTGGTTACAAGATATTCCTCCACCACTTGAGCTCTATGGGCAGTGCCATTGTTGCACATGAAAAGAAAACCTGGGCCAACAGCACCCCTATAAAGTCGCACATAGGATTCGAGGATCTTTTCTCGGTATCTCTGCTCAGTTACGGTACTCCTATCAAAAACATGAAGGGGTGTATGACCATTGATCATTCTTCCACAAGAACATCACCTCCACCATAATTGTGCAGTCAGATATGAAGTTTTCTGAGCAGTGCCAGAGCAGGTCATGAGGTTTTGTCAATGATATACAGGAATTTTGCTAGTAAAGAAAAAGGGGTGATTATCCCTTTGTATAAGGCAATGGTCAGGCCACACCTTGAGTAGTGCATACAGGTCTGGAGGCCTCATTTTAGGAAGGATGTAGAGCTGCTGGAACAAGTACTGAGAAAGGCAACAAAATTGGTGAGGGGAACGAAGGGCCTAAGTTTTGCAAATTACAGTATCTGGAGACTAGGCACCTGCAAGGTGATTTGATTGAGGTGTATAAGGCCTTGAATGGTTTGAGCAGCTCAATGCTGATGGGATTCTTCCTCTTGCTCAGATTATAAGCCAGCGGATAGTTGATTGCGAACAAACTTCCATTTGCCGTTGTGGAAGTTGATAGCTTAAATAAATTCAAGGAAGAACTAGAAAAGTTTTGGAGCAAATGGGTGAAATGGAAAGGTTTTTTTTTTTTCCTTGCTGATACTGTATAAGCTTGCTTTCTTGTATCATATGCCTCTAGTAATGCTAATGCCAAAAAAACTATTCATATCATTTTCTGTTTAGACTGTTCACAACCCCAGATGGAAGTTTGTTCCAATAATTACTCTGTGGGTAAAAGCAAATTTTTGCACATCTATCCTGAAGCTCCTTTTCAAATTTAAATTTATTTAATACAAGAAAGAGTAAGGATGCCATTTGCCGTCTATTTAAAGTCTTAAACCTTTATTCATGCATTATTCTTAGTGTACACCAACTACTCACCAGTGTAAACAAAATATTTTATTTACAAATGGGAAAAGATTATTAGGAGTAACAATTGGGGGGGGGGCATAATAGCCTTGTACTTGGGGTCATAGGTCATAAATTATCTGCAGTTCAAAAAAATAAAATATCTTACTGTAATTTGACTTAAAATTACTTTAATTGTTTAATATATTTTTTCTTTTTTTTTGCTTTGTAATGAAAACTCAAGACTGATATGTTCCAAAGGATATTAGTATTAGTAGTGGCAAATGATGCAAGAAAGTAAACATATACATCATCAGTTAAAAGAAAAAAAAAAGTAATAAACAATCAAAACAAATGATACCAAAGTTTGTCATCTTATATACAGACACATAAATAAAATCATCATGAATTTCCTTGGTGTTGCACTTAGTTTTGCAATTGTCAGGTCCTAACACTGATGATGCCTAAATGTTTCACTATCCAGCAGTTGAAAAAAAAAACAATCTGACATGGTCATCTGGGTAATGGCATGTGCATTACAAATAAAGAGCTTACTTTTTTTTAGGGAACAGTACTGTTTATTTGAAGTGAAAGATCAGGACAACTTGTGGTTACTCGTTTCACAGTAGATTAATGTATCTTGTAGCTTGTTTACTCTTAGCTACGTACACAGGCGCCTCCGTAGCCAGGTGGGCAGGAGCAGCAGTGCATAGCACACGCTTCTGGATTAGACCGGGGTTCGAGCCAGTGACCACCAAATACGGAGGAGGTGGAAAGGTCAGGGAATGACCACTGCATATCCCTGGAGCAATATGGCCTTAGTTGCTAATGCTCCTAAAAACCAAATAACAAACAAACGGCTGCGTACACTACTAGGCTTCCGTCAGCCTACACTGTACAGAAAAGGTTTAATGTAAAAGAATTAATTGGTTGATCAAAGGTCTGAAAATTAATTTCCTGACTTAATCAGGATTTAAAGAAACAAAAAATGCCTGTATTACATTGTGAATACAGATATAGTTAAGATTAATAAAGAATATAACAGTATGACTTTAAATGTTGATACACTATATAAAAAATCACATTAAAAATAAACAAAAAAAAATTGGGAACCAGATCCACTAAGGATTGCAGAATCTGTTTCTGGAACTGATTGCTGAACTTTGGGATAGTTAGATTAAAAATAAAGCAAAGAAATAAAAACCCTAGTTTTGATTGTTTTTATTTAACATATTTGATGCATTATATTCACTCCAACTCATCTTTAAATGTGATTTCTTACAATTAATTGCTTTATTGTTAATTAACTTAAAAATAAAGCAAGAAAATAAAAATTAATTTTCATTGTCTTGATTTAATATAGTTCATGTTGAGCCTATATTTCACTTTGATTCATCATTAAATATTATTTCTTGTAATATAATTAATTGCTCTAATTTTTTTTTTTTTATTTCCTAATTTAGGCGATGATATGTCATATGAAATGAAAATCCAATGTGTATTGTACTTGGTAAGTAATTTTTATAGCTATACTTCAGTTTGTAAGCAGACATATACTCTTGAGCTAAACATTTGGCCATATTACAGGACTTTACTAGATTACCACATTACCAGATGAAAGTTTATTCTGACTACCTGCTGGCTGAAAAAAAATTCCACACTGCTATTCTACAACCATCCTCCTTTCACGTATGTTGTCTGAGCAAGAGGAAGGATGCCATCAGCATTTATCTTACTCAGTCTATTCAAAGCCTTAAAACACCTCAATGAGATCTCCTCACAGGTGCCTAATTTGCAGAACTGAAGCCTTCCTTGGAAAACTACCCTTTTGTTTCCCTCACTAATATTGTTGCCCTTCTCTGGACTAATTTCAACATCCTTCCTAAAATGAGGCTTCCAGACATATATGCAGTACTCCAGATGTGCCTCAACTATTGCATTATATCAGAGGTGGCCAACGAGTCGATCACGATCTACCAGTCGATTGCGGATTTGATTTCGGTCAATCACGACGAATTTTAAATATACAGTCATTCCTCGATTTGTGCACCTTGTGCAATATAATTTTTGAGATGGTAGATTGTGGCACGTTTTGAAGGAAAAAAAGTAGATCACATCACAAATTAAGTAGGCCACTCCTGCATTATATAATGGGATAATCACCTCCTTATCTCTGTTGGCACAATTCCTGTATATCATTGACAAACCCCATGAGCTGTCCTGGCAGCTTGCACTGCTCAGAAAACTTCATGTCTGACAGCACCTTACCACCAGGTCTTTATCATCTACTCAAGATAGTAGATAACAATAAAGAACACACAGTTGGTATGTTATTCTTAGATTACTGCAGTACCTTCTAATTTTCAGTGTTAAATTTCATTTGTCACTTCTCATTTGCACATTGCCCAATTTTTCTAGATCTTATTGTGGTATCAAAAGTTTGCAAGATTAACTATAGTGCCAACTTTTGTTTCGTCTGCAAACTTAGACATTAAGCCTGATATACCTTCATTAATATCATAAATAATGTGAAAACAACAATGGTTCCAGCACTGAACTCTGGGAAATCCACTAATAACACTGGTCCAAGAAGGGCAGTTGTACCCATTGATGACCACTCTCAGTCTCCTCCTGCTTAATCATCCCTTTATCCATAGCTATAAATACAAAAAAATTAAATAAAAAATAAGGAGGATGTTTCTAGAACCTGCTCCAGAAACATCCTTGCACAAACAGTCTTATCAACTGTGAGAGACTTAGAGCAAAGGTTTTTCAAATGAGAAAAACAAGAAAGAATTCTTGGATTTGGTTTGCCAGAAATACTGATACCTGATTTTGAAAAACAGTTAAAAACTCAATAGAAAATCACCACCAGCTTCTTTCCTGATCTTCAGTTCAAATGGACAGAATATATCTCCTAAAAACATACCAAATGCATTTGCGGAAACATGCTCTAAACAATAAACAAGCTGCAGTGAATGTATATTTTGGCTATTGCTTTGGACTGCTGAAGCAGTAGCCGAGAGATGAAAGATGAAAAATAAACCACATTTATTATGTCAGAATTACAGGAAGTTTTGGGCATTCATTGCTATTGATATACAGGGTGTTTCAGTTAAGCGTTTCAGAACTTTTAAGAGGGGTAGGGTACATCCTGACAACTCGAAATCATATAGCAATGTGGGGTCGGAAATGCTTTCCTGAAGCGGTGTTGTACACAGAAGCACCATAAAGAAAAGAGACCGTAAGTGAGAAATCGTTTTAATAATACATGAAAAGAAGCAAAAGGTACATGGATTAAAGTAAGTGTTCGAAGTTTCTTCCACGGGCTACAATGCACGCCTCACATCTCCGACACATGGACATCCGAACATTCTGGAATACTCCAGGCGAATTTCGAATTTCTTCGGGAGCTACTGCGATTCTTGCAACCAGCTCCTCAGCATTGTCAACAGGGGTGTCATAAACTAGCGATTTCATATGACCCCAGAAATAAAAATCAAGACATGATAGGTCGGATGACCGAGCAGGCCAACGCACGGGACCACCACGTCCGATCCACTGTTGACCAAATGTGACATCCAGGTAGTTACGAACATCTCCGCTATAATGGGCAGGGGCTCCATCGTGTTGGAACCACATTGTGTGTTGCGTCGATGCAGAAATCTGTTCATCTCTCAAACGTTGTGGCAATACTTGCTGCAGAAAGATCAAGTAGATAGGTCCGGTTAGACGACACGGTAACAGGTAAGGTCCGATGAGGTGATCTCCCATAATACCGGCCCATACATTGACCGAACATCGAATCTGTGCTGCACGACGTCGTATTGCACGCGGGTTCTCGACCGCCCAGATATGGTCGTTATGCGTGTTGAAAATTCCTTCCCTTGTGAAGGATGCCTCATCGGAAAACAACACTTCAGCAGGAAAAAGGGGATTTGTAGCACATTTTCCAAGGTACCACTGTGCGAAAGCAATACGAGGTGCATAACCCTCCGGTTGCTGTGTCTGGACACGCTGCCTGGAGTATTCCAGAATGTTCGGATGTCCATGCATCGGAGATGTGAGGCGTGCATTGTAGCCCGTGGAAGAAACTTCGAACACTTACTTTAATCCATGTACCTTTTGCTTCTTTTCATGTATTATTAAAACGATTTCTCACTTACGGTCTCTTTTCTTTATGGTGCTTCTGTGTACAACACCGCTTCAGGAAAGCATTTCCGACCCCACATTGCTATATGATTTCGAGTTGTCAGGATGTACCCTACCCCTCTTAGAAGTTCTGAAACGTTTAACTGAAACACCCTGTATATATTTTCTCTTTAGCATATAATTAATAGTTCTATTTTTTAATCTTGGTTCTCTAATTACATTTCTTTCTAATGAAACACATGCAGGGATCTCATTTATTATTATTATAGTTGCATAATCAGTGACCATATTAGATGGCTTTTGAACATATTAGTTTATTTCTTAGACAAGTAAGATAATTATTATTTCTTATTTTGATATATTCTTCTGCTTATTTACAGGCTAGCAAGTACTTGATCGACTTTGATGCAGCTCATTGTACTCCTTTGCCTGCCAGTATGTTCCAGCTTCCTTGGAATCCTGAAAAACTTGGAAAGGAAGCAAATGGACCCTGTTATGTTCAGCAAGACTCTCATCTTTGACTATAAAATGCTGATAACATTCTTTGAAAACTGTGTATTTACACTACTTTTATTTTAAGAAGACCAGAACTTTTGACACAGTTTTGTCAATTATCAGCCAATATATTCCTTTTACAATCTATGAAGGACCATTACATCATTGGAATCCTTGATGGAGACAGATATTAGTATTTCCATAAATTTACACTTTCCATAACCTCCATAAAATGTGGGAGGTAGATGTGATACAGTTGCCTTCAGTCCTATATGTTACTTGCTTGAGACTTTTGTTGTCTGTGTACATGTAAAACAAGCATGCGGTATGTCATGGGTCTGTATGTGTGTATATGCACACGGGCATGCACATATAGTGAGCAAGATTAGTAGAACTACTAGACAAATAGAAATGCATATCGTATTTTCTTACACAAAGACCACAGAATCTGCAAATGATCTAAACATGTTTATTTTCCCCATTTATCAAAATACTCTTGTAACTTTATGAACCAGTTAATAGCAGCTAGTTGCTGAAATTTGCATTTTTGTCCCCTTCCAGGAACTGTGATACCTGTAGAAAGAATACTTGTTACTTCAAACTGCCTGTTTTTTGTATATGCCTTCATTTTCTGGGTTTTTTATTTTTATTTTTATTTTTTTTTTATTTTAGCCTAAACAAATTTGGAATCAGTGTGTATTTATTATTTACATATATATATATAGTTGAAGAGAATTTCATGCTAAAATTTGTTTCTTTTATTCATTCAAGGTGCAGATTACTTATTTCCATATCCTAATTTAATATTAAAAAATTGTTATATTCTGAATTAGGAAGTTTTCCTGAAACAAAGTGGCTTCTCATTCAATTTTTTTCCCTCTTGGGTAAGCAAAAAAGAAGTTTCATTGATGGCTAATTCCATTGTGGATAATTTTAGAGTGCAAAGACTTGACTCTTATGCTATTTCAAAATAATGTAATGTAAAAGAATGAAAATTATGTTTTAAATGTAAATAGTTCATTCTGAAAGATCTTTCAACAGCTGGAAGAATACATGTATTTTAAGAAATTTTAATGAAGAAAATAGTTCCATATGTTAAATAAATCAATCCTAATATATATGTTTTTTACTGGTTTATTTTTATTGTATTTTTCATGCTGTGTGGGAAGGACTGTATATGAATATGTTATTTATATTATAATTTAGAAGTCTTATTTATGTGCTTGTTACTGTGCCTACTTATATTTTTTTCTGTCTGGATTGCCAAACATATTTAATAAATATGTCGGTGTTTACTTTAAACATCAAAGATCAGCCCGGTTTTACTACCCCTTAGAAAACTTATCCAAAAGATTATGATACAGAATCTAATTTTACATTCAAAAAATTACTAGTTGTAAGCGTTTGAAAGGAATTGTATTTCAAAAAGTGGGACCACTAGACATTCTCTTAACTGTAATAAATGCTTCAATGTTTGCCTTTCTTTATGAAATTTGTGCTTTTGCTAAAGCATAGATTTCATAATAAAGATAATAATATGTCAAGGTTACCAAACCTTTGAAATTGGCTCCCCTCTCCAATTAGTCACTATTAAGGAGAGAAGAAATGGGAGCTAATACACATGAGAGGAAGTAACACATTTGCAGTTCAGTAATAAAAATAGCAATTAAGAAACTTCACTTAACAAAGAAGTAGAATTTCTTACTGGAATGGTCATTAGTAAATGATCAAGACTAATGTTTTCCACTGTATATCAGAAGAAATTTGTTTACAAAACAATTGGAATACTTGTAAATGTACTCCAAAGAATGAACATTCACAATTGCAAAAGTATATCTGAAGTTTTCAGTATGAGAGATAGACACTGTACGAATGTAGATATAGGCAGTCCTTATACACGTAGCACATTACATTATGTTTCTAGAAAAGATGCCATAAATCAAAACCAATTTTTATTTGCATTGATATAATTGGGGATTACACTCCTGATCACAGATCTGGTGTGCAAGTTTTTATTACTATGAACATCAAATTCTTTAAATATGAAGACTGGTTGAAATGTAAAGTAATAACTGTTTTGGAAGAAGAATTATGCCTTTTCCAGAAGGAAATGTTTCATAATATAAGCTTGCTACACTGCATAAGATGGACATAATAATTTAAAAAACTAACAATTACATATAAATAGGTGTCAGATACTCAGTACTCTTTGGTTCCCTCATCAGTTATGAATCCCTCATAGGTAACATAGGTAGAATCACTGTCCTCCCCACACTGGGTGGAAAAAGACCAGAGTTTGAATCCTGTTAATGACATGAGGAATTTTTATAGGCCTTTTTCACAACATGGCTGAGTTGGTTAGTCTCAGGTGAGGGTAGCATGGTTTTTCCTTCCAGAAACTCTGGTTTCATCCAGCAAACAGAAAATTGACCACAGAACACACAATTTACAGACATATACATGGAGCCATATGGCCTGAGGTGCTGATGCTCCTAAAAACCCTACAACAACAACAGTTATGAATAAAAATATTAAAATAAGGATCACAAATCATCTTACATGTTACTACTCAGAAGAACATAAAAGAAAGGGACACAAGAGTCACTACATGTTAGCTCTAGCTGTAGTGGTATTACCTTAGAAAGAATGTTGCCAATGGAAGCTAGGAAATCTACCTGTCCAGTATTGGGTGTTGATCTAGAACTTATTTATTTATTTTTTGATAGAGAGGTGAGCTTTCTTACATGCATAAGACCTTGTTTCTTGTGAAAGAGATTTAATCACGTGGGGGAACTGCTAGTGTTTCTGTTAGGCAGAATCCTGTATATAGTTGGCTTCTAAAAAGTCCCTTCCTATGGAGGTATACAATGTTCGGTTACTCAGGGTTGGAGATGTTAAGGCTGTGGTTCTCCTTACGTGTATGGTTTGCAGTGCACATGTTCTTTTATTCTCTCTTTTTTTTTTATTTGAAAAGAGTCTACCCCATATAATATTTCCACAGTACAATTAAACAACATATATCATTTACAACTTGTAAACAACATATATCATTTGATGGGGGAGGGAGTTCATAATTCATTATAAAAAATATACTTACTTTGTAATAAGGTTTTTAGTGACCCTTGATTCGTTTTTTTTTTTTTTTTTTTTTTTTATGCTTTTAAGAGTAGCAACATGACTTGTGATGCTTATTTTAATAATTTTTATGTTATTCACTATGGTGGAGGAAACAGAGTTCTGAAATGTGTTTTTTTTTTTTTTTTTAATACTCAGTCATAATAATATAAACTGCAGAAAAAAAATAAAACACTGAAAAGTGCAATTTGAATTGAAATTTTGATATAAGTTAAATTGCAGATTTTGGTGCTTTACTTCTTATATGTAATTGTTAGAAAGTTTTCTAAATTATTAAGTCCATCCAACACAGTGTTGTGTGTTGATTTTACTAACTGTTCATCCCTGCATTCTCAACAACACTTCATCTTCAGCCCTTTCATATATCATGAGATATTGCTATATACCATTTTTACCATTTTTGTTGACATATGTGATTTAAACATTTTCACAACTTATACTTTTTTTGCCACTACTAATACTAAAGACATATAAGTGTTGAAATTGTACATGATAAAATTGGTATTTGAAATGTTGACTGAAATTGAAGTGCATGCAGTTACTCAGTTTTTGTAAAGGGGATGCCAAGGGGACTAAGCCCACAGATATCCATCAGCAACTAAGAGCTGTGTATGGTCAAATTGATATATTCAAGAAATAAGTCTGTTTTTCATGCAATCAGATACACACTATTGTCTGCACAGGACAGTGGTTACAGCATTAGATGGGAGGTGTGTGCTTCCACATTTGTAACATTGTCCTAACTTTACTCCCCTCTGACTTTCTTCTGGCAGGAAACTGATTTAGCAATGAGAATGAAGTTAACCAGGGCATTGAAATCTGGTTTAATGGGAATGAATGGCTCTGAATTTTACAATAGAAGTACAGCTACACTCATGGCATGATCATCAAGCTCATGGCATGGCATGGTCATCAAGTGCCTGAATGTCATGGTCAGAAAGCATGCACTAATGTGTCTTAATTTATATGTCAATTCATTATTCTTATATATATTTAAAGTGATATTTAAATATATACTTATGTTTAAAGTGATAACATCTCTTTTATTTTTAAAACAGTCCTCCTACATACATCAAATACTTTTCTTTAAGAATTGTTTGCATAGTTTGACAAGTAAGGTCCATTCTTCTGGTTTCAGAATGAGATATTAAACAGAAAATGACAAAAATGCACAAAAATTTAGTGTTCATTCAAGTTGAGAACAAGACTGATTGGATAATTTTTGTTTCTTTGTGGGCAAACTCAAACTAAATTTTAGTATAAGTATGCTAGAAGTGAAAGCAAGTAGATACATTAAACTACACTGCCACTTTACAGAGGACATATTGCCTCTTAGTAAGACAAATTTTAGGGGAAGGGGATTGCTTATATTACATAGATGAAAAAATATTAATATACTAATCACTATAAAACATTAACTACAATTAATATTACAAGTTAGATGTTTGTAGAGTTAAAATTTCAATTTTTGATGCTTTACCACAATACATTAGTGCATATCTAAGTAACAGACATTAAAGCTACAACTTAAGTTAAAGACCAAGTGTTTAAATATTTTAAAAATACTTAAATTTGTGTCATTTTTGGTGAATATTGTATTAATCATTTCTTCATATGAGTTTTTTAAATTTATGTGGTTTAATGTTTGATGGAATTGCATTCATCATTAGTATAACTCAATCTTATGATTGTTCCTAAAATTAATATCTCTCTTCACATAGTGAAGAGTGCCTACTTCTGTAATATTCTCATTTTAAATCCAAAAATAAGCTGTTTCATCCACAGGCAACAAGTAATGAAACAGCTATCCAAGTATGTATGTATTTATTCAATTTAAATTAGGATGAATATTTTCATACATACAGATTTATTTATCAGTATGCTGCTTTAGTGAGAGTTTTACAATGAGTAACTTGAAGGAAACTAAATATAGTGCCTTCATGTTATTAAGAAAAAAAAATATATAATTATTATTTTCAGAAAGATGGTTGACAATTTGAGTAGAAATAACATGTGCATACAGATACTGCCAATTATATTTACTGAGTACAGCACTAGTAAGATCTGGACTCATTTTTTGTATGCTCAAGAAACATTCTATAACTGTATTCTTGCTAAATCTTTTTCTAGAAAAACTACTTCATTTTCTTTTACAAGCATAATAATTGACATTACATACAATAACATAAATTGGGTGTTTTGGGGGAGGGAACTATGGGAAAAATTAGTAATTGCACATGGATTTACATATAAATTAAACCCAAGAGTAATGTTAAATTCATGATTTACACAACTGCGCCATAATAACAAATGTAAAGCAACATCTTCCAAATTTCAAAAAAAAAAAAAAAAAAAAGTGTGTTGTGTGTGTGTGTAGGATGTTTATAAAATTCATTACTGATTCTAGATGCAAAACTAAAACAAAGTACTTATAAACATGGGTCAAAAAATGCTTCCTTTTTTCAGTTATAGACAAAAATAGTCAAAGAAAGAAAAGTGAATTCAGTGAACATTACATACATATACAATTTATAATGAGGAGCAAAAATTTCTGAAGGGCAGATTGGTCTGGTTTAGAATATGAGCAAGCACCTAAAGCCATGAGCTATCGGCATATTATGTCTCTAAATTGCATGTATTCTGTAGTCAGTTGATTTGCCTTACACGATGCTTGGATACTTCAGTTTTTTGGAAGAATAAACCATGCAGCCCTGAACTGATGCTTGACTAAAGTATATGGAAGGAAAGCTATGTAAGAATTTGAGAAATATTTACCATCTCAGTAGGAAATATTTTTCAAACTTTCTGTGCACTTGACTGGAATCAAATCAGCAGTCTTTCCAAAGTATAAGAGCAGCAACACTATCCATTACATAAGGACTCCTGAGGAAGTACTGCTTCATTAATTTTACACATAGAAGCATGCATTAAGGGAATCAGTTTTCAAACTGGGTCCTTAGAGTTCTTGTTGGGGTTCAGTGGGATTTTTAATGAAAAAGATATGATTTCTGTTATGATGCTTAAATTAAATATTTTCATACCACTTATGAAGAATGCTGCTAATTCAACAAATGATACGTGATAGGTGCTAACTGATCAGCAATTAATATAAACAAATTATAGAAAACTATAAAATTACAAAATAAGAAATGTAAGCCAAAATTAACAACCAAGGGTCATTGCTCATTTCTTTTTTATTTTGTAATTTTATAGTTTAATTTATTTAGTTGATTGCACCCAATTTAATTTATGCCTCAATCTCAAGGGACAAAAAATGTACAAAGAAGTTCACAACAAAGGTTTGTGAGTCTTGGAACACAATATTCTAAAATACAGAACTGTCTACAGCAGTGGTTTTTAAAGATTGTGTTCTCTGGAACTATGGGGTTTCCCCAAAGTAATCCCACAGTTTTTAAAAACCTATTAATTTTTTATTTAATATGTACACATGCATTACTGTTTTCAGTTTGTTATGAATAATAACTTTTAAAGATAAGAGTTCTGTGAAATTTTTAGATGAGTGGTTTTGATCTATGTTTATATGAACATTGTTTTAGTTTTGCTTTGCACCAGAATCTATTCTGAAATTTATGACAAGCCTTTTATGAACACTGTTGGGGGTAGGGAGGGGTAATTTTAATCACAACTGTTGATAAGTTCTTAATTTTCATTCCATTTTGATAGAAAAGTAATGTTAATTCTCTGATGTGCTATATATTTTCATGTATGCTTCTTTCAGAGCAGCAGCAATAGCAACAACAAATAATTTGGAGTTGTAATAGAAAAAGTAAAAGAGGTATAACAAAAAAATATTAATATACATATATACAGTCTATTCCGGTTATTTGGGACACATCAGGACTAGTGCATTTTGGCCCGATTAAGTGGCTGCCCCAATTATCCGAAGTTTCATTTAAATAGCTAAAAATGCAATGGACCCCCGCTTTACAATTGGTTCACTGTACAATCAAATCATGTTACGATGGACTCACCATAGTAAAGTACCGTACACTATATGATGTGTAGTAAGTGCCGGTCATTGTGATCACGTTTGTGAATTGAATTTTAATTCTATTAAGCAGCGATTCTAATTAGCGAAAATAGGAGGAATATTATCCACAGGCCGTAAAAGTAAAAATATATTAAGCACAAATTTACCCTTTATTACCTTACCAATTAAAATAAATGATACGTGAAAATCCAAAGAATATACGTGATAATTGGAATAATTAATACGTACTGTAATATGTACATACTAACTAGTCGACATTTCTGTTCACTGACATTTGTCGGTGGGGATTAAAATTTAAAACAGTAAAAAGATAAGCAATCACTAACAAAGAACACACACACACACACAAATTTCAAGTAACACGATACGCGCAAGTGAGAATGGAGTAACAAGTTACAATGCTTTAAAAATAGAAATGAGGACAAGATTCTAAAAATTAATTTTTTTATATGATTGTAGATTCCGTGGAAGTGTAAACACATTTCACCATAATAACCCACAGAATTCCAGCTGTCAGTATTGCAAATTCAATAAGATAGAGTTTACTATCCATTTATGATAGATTGCACTAACAGAAAGGTCCAATAAACAGGTGACTGCTAATTGTTTTATGGTTGTGACCGCCAGAAATCTGACCAAACCACGTGGTACATTTGGAAACAATCGTAGGGTAATCTTGAGTGCTGCGGCCCCCCCCCCCCCGATTAAATACCACGTTGTCCCAATACCACGTTGTCCCCTGGCTATTTTCTTGATTGGGTTGTTTTTTAAAATTTGGCCTAAATAAACGGCTGCCCCAATTAACTGTTGGCCCAAATAACCGGAATCTACTGTAAAAAGAAATTTTTCACAAGATATAAAAAAAATCCAATTTATTTTTTATTTAGGTAAGTAAATATGCATCCATGCAACCCACCCCCACCTGTTAGTAGATTTGTTGGTGACTGATACTTCTACTTTCTGTGCACTTGAAAGCAAAAATTATTATGAATCACCCAGTACATGAAGTTATCTCACTATATCTATAATGAGTAAAAATATACTTTTTTATAAATTTTTGTAATGTTCAAACTTTTAAAGCAAATTTCAATTATAAAAGCTTGTAAAAAAAATGTTATCGCACAGGTATTTTGGATTTATAATCATAATTCAACACTGGAAGTAAGATCAGAAATTGTAAGATTCTTATTCATTAAAAATGTTTGAAGCTTGAAATCTTATAGAAATATTGCTGTAATATCAATGTATATTCTTCTCCCTCTACTGTTTATTTTATGTAAAATATGGACCCCAATTTAATATTAAGGCATTTTGTTTGTTGTTTTGATTGTTTCATTTCCGTATAAGAATAAATCAAGATTTGCTTGCATTTATAACAAATGCAGTATTTACTTTTGAAATAAGATAAACATAAGAAAGGTAGTTTAAAAAACTATATATTTCTTATGTTTCTACATTTCTACACTCAGAAAATTTTTTTTTTTTTTACATACATTTACAGTGTATATTTCATTGTTTATTTAACCCTCCATCACTTGCTTCCTAAACAGAACAAATGCACTCATATGGCATCTCTGAAACACCATTTTTTATTATAAAAAAATTAATTTTTAGTTTTTTTTTTTACTGAATTAAAAAATGGCAGTTTGTTAAATTTGGTTACAAAATATATGAAACATACCCACATGGCCACTTTTTTTAGCTTTTTGTGTTTCTTTTCTGCTAAGCTAGTAAAACTAAAGTTCTATGACAAGATTAAATTACTCATGTGGCATCTCACAGATGCTGTATGTGAGTGGGCATTTACAACAAAAAAACAGGATGCTGTTGCTTGCCCTACCATCTGTTAAAATGCCAAACAAAAATTTTATTTCTAATAATTTGTGATATATCAAAACAAAAACAGAAAATGCCATAAAATCATTTAAAGAATAATGGAGAAAGGTGCAGGGGGGGTTATTTCCAAATTAAAGGGGGGGGTATCTGTGAGATGCCAGCAAGGAGTGGAGGGTTAAGATTTGCAACATCAAGAACTGTGAATTTTAAGATTTCAGACATATTTTAAAGGCCTATTTTGATTGCCTCATGAATTTAAATGAAAATATATGAAGCAATCTGTTTAATGTGGCAGAATATGAAATGATAACAGATGGGTTTTAGCTTTTTTTTTTATATATTTATATGACCTTTAATTTTTATGAAAAATGGTACTATCATTAATGATTATCATTATTCATTAATTAATTTCTTACTATGTCATGTCATTTCTGTCTTTATATAAATGAAAATCTAACGTTGGCTCTAAATAAATATTAGGATTCTTGTCTTAATTGAGCTTTAAAGTAGTGTCAATTATGGCAATTTATTAGATGCATAAATCACCCTGAGAGAAGTTAATATTGGTAAATAATCTTTTTCAAAAGTATTCTGAAAAGATATTTCTGTTATTGAGTGGAGGACTTCTTAAAAGTTTTCTTCAAACAGGAACTGAAATTAGCCATTCAGGAATAACTCGAAGGAAATATTGAATTTTCCCCTTTAGTTATTCCATTTTCTGCTCATATAATATGCAGATCATCTCATAAACACTTGTATGGACGTGTATGCAATAAACCATGTGAATTTCTGCACTGCTAACCAAAAGTAGTCGATGCCTCAAAAAAAAAATGCCCAAATAACCAAGTGACTAAAAGGAAATAACTGATGTATACATTTGGTTATAAATATACACTACAGTTATGACTTCTTATTTTTATTTTATAGCTTGACTTTTAATATATATTAAACATGTTTTGGTATTGAAAATAGTTATGCAAAACCAATAGAAATAACAGCTACTCTTTACCTTAAAAAGGCATTTGATTGTGACATTTATCATCCCAGTAAAGTTGCTGGCTACCTCAAAAAGTTGGTACATGAAATGCTGACATATTTATATCACGAGTTAAAAACAAATAGCTGAATTTCATTTAAAGTTAGTTTTAAGATTAAAATTAGCCATTCATATGAGAAACCCAAAGCTTTTGTTATACCAGTCAAAAATAATTAAAAAAGAAAAAATTAAAATTACCTACATTTTCCCCTTTGTGCAGGTAACTATCTAGTTGACTTTGAATTTCCTCAAGCATTCATACAAAGATCATTAAACGAAGTTAAGTTTCTCATCAGTAGATGGCACCACCACGAATATTAAAGGAATTTCCTTAATGGTTATACAGTACAAAACTATTATTTTTTTTTATCTTTAAAGTTTTAAAAGTGCTTTTTTAAACAATAAATATTAAAAATAAGTGCTGTCATCAAGGTAAATTATAAATAAGTTAATTTCGGAAGGGAAATAAAGACTTATGGTGAATAATGATTTGGCCATTACTCTTCACACCATCAAAACTTTACCTTCAGCTCAGCTAACTATTTGCAACTCTATGAAACCATGATACAGACTGCTAATGAAGACCAGTTAAATATTATCAAGGAGATAACTACAGCAGTACAATGCAATGATACGTCAGTTAATGCCTTTTTTTTTTTTTTTTTTTTTATAAATGGTCCTGGTGGCACAAGCAAGACCTATGTTTATCAGTGTATAATAAATTTTTGCCTTGGAAATAACATTCCTGTTATTCCAGTTGCTTGGACTAGCATAGATGCAATGTTGTTCCCTGGGGGAAGTACAGTTTACAGCGGGTTCAAATTACCGATGAATTTAACCAAATAATCTGTTTCTTCACTCAAAATAAATAGTCCAGCAGTTGAACTCATTAAGTCCGCTCGACTAATACTATGGGATAAGGCGCCAATGGCTTCCTGTGATACTCTCATAGTTGTTAACCGCTTATTATAAGGTATCATGAATAACAACGATGTGCTTTTCGGTGACAAAGTTGTTGTTTTGGGAGGAGATTTCCGTCAAGTGCTTCCAGTTGTTCCTCATGGTTCACGGCACTCAATAGTCAAAAATTGTTTAAAATATTCTCATTTGTAGAATTCTTTCAAAATTCGCCATTTAGAGCAAAACATGAGGGCTAATCAAGATGAAACAGAATTCGCTAATTTTCTGCTAGCAATCGGAAATGAAACGTAGCCCACAGTGCCCAGAACTTTGGACGAAATTGAATTAGATCCTAATCTAATAGTTCATGACAGTTTGATTCCTTCTGTTTTTTGGCCCCAAAAAATGACGAGTGTGAAAGAATCAATTTAGAAATTTTACAAATGATGCCTGGTGAATCATTACAATATAAGTGTGTTAACACAATTATATCTGAAGATCGTGAAGAACTTTTGCGATATCCAATTCCTTACATGCCGATCTCCAGGTAATTCTCCAGTGGGGCAAACACAACTTAGTTGATTTCAATCCTTCTAAAACTCAGTCTTCTCTTATATCTCGCAAAAAGGATTCTTCTGCTCCTATGCTTATCTTTGGTGACACGCCGAAAATGATATATCTCTTTTGGGGATTACCCTGACTTCTAATCTCTCTTGGCACAAGCACATTACAAATATTGCTTCCTCTGAATCTAAAAAAACTTGGTTTCCTCCTTCGCTCTGGGCGTTACTTTTCTTCCAAACAGCTGTTCACTCTGTACAAATCGCAAATCCGTTCTACCATGGAACATTGTTCCCACATCTGGGGCGGTGCTCCCAAAACCTCTCTCAGGCTTCTAGATTCCATTCAGAAGAGGGCAGTTAAATTAATTGATGACTCCTCTCTAACAGTCTCTGCACTCTCTGTCTCATAGACGTACTGTTTCTGCTGCATGCCTTTTCTACAGATATTTCCATGGTCACTGTTCTGAATTAATTCCCGCTCTCTCTTTCAAAACATTGCGAACACGTGCCGCCACCAGCCAACATCCATTTACTGTCCAACTTCAAATTCACAGAACCAACTTTTCATCTTCCTCGTTTATTCATTCAACTGCCGTTTTCTGGAACAACCTTCCTTCACACGTAATTCCTGAAAATTACAGTCTACAGAAGTTCAAGTCTAATGTCAACAAATATCTTCTTTCGTCTTCTCAGCCTCCAACCCAAGCACGGTACTAAGTACTATAGGTTCTAATACCTCTCGTGTTTGGGGTTTTCATAAAAAAAAAAAAAAAAAAAACCGAATTCCTGGACACCCTCAGTTAAAGTGGTTTACCGTCCCACATTTTAGAGTGGACGGTAGGAGCAGTTGTTATTTTACTGCGGATCATGGCAATTTCAGAAGATTAATCAATCGCACGAGACTTATAGTCAAAGTTATGAATCAGAATTGTTTGGATCTATAAATAATAACAGGAGAAGCTAAAGGAAAACGGGTACTCTTACCGCGTATAAATTTGACTCCATCCGATTCGACTTTGCCATTCTCATTTCAAAGACGGCAGTTCCCTATTCGGCTGGCTTTTGCGATGACTCTAAAAGTCAAGGCCAAACGTTTGATAGAGTCGGAACTTCGCTTACTAACTTGTATTTAATGACGACCAATTGTATGTAGCAATGTCTCGGGTTAAATCATTCCAGCGTGTTAAAATAAGGTTACCAAAAGCGCACACGAATATAAAAAATGTCATTTTCAAAGAAGTATGCACATTTTGAATAATATGTAAGATGGTGAACCCAAAGAAAATTTATGCTTCCTCAGATACAAGAAATGAAAAAGATTCGACGCGTACTGGCTACCTGCTCACGACAAAATACGGACTACATTTCTTTAGGACAGCTACAAAAAAACTCTGATACCAATTGCGAAATTTTCGCAACGGGTACAGCTAGTTTATATTTATTCTTAAACCAAATGTCTCAGATTTATTGATTAAGTTATTTATTCATTGTGTTCCATATGTTGATGCATTTTGGCCAACATGCATATGTCACGTAATCTGTTTGTTGGTCCCCACTCAATTCCTATATTTTCTGTTTGATGCCCTCATTATGTATACTGGAAAGGATAGTATACATCCTTGTGTCTGACGTCGATATTAATAATATCTTTGGTCAACTGACTTTCTACAAAGTTGACAATTTTAATTTGCAGCATTCTGTAATTTCATTGGCCTTGGGGAATTAACCCGAATTTCGATGTGGGCCCCATCCTTAAGGCATTTGTCCATCAGCCAATGTGAAGCCCCTGGCATTCTTGCTGTGAAGGGTACATTGTATACATCCTTTTGTACACAATAAAGATTATATTTATTTAATATTTCATTAATTTCCGAACCATTAATGCTATCAAATGCCCTTCCAAAAGTCAATAAAACTCATACACTGCCGTACCATTAATATCCGGACACCTCTCCATGGATGGGGAAACAGGTCCTATGCATGCAACACGTCACAGAACCTGCTTTAAATATGCACACTGGGTTTCGAACAGACAATTGCAAAAGTGGGTTTGTAAGATGACACGTTCAACAGAATCAACAGACTTCCAATGTGAAATAGTAGGATGCCACATAAGCACACAACACATCAACAAATGCTATACGCCAATTAACATGGTGTAAGGAGCGCGAATCCTGGACTGTAGAGCAGTGGAAAACAGTCCTATGGACAGACGAGTCCAGGTTCGCACTCTACTGGTCTAATGGCCGTTCCTGGGTGTGGCAAATGCAAGGGAACAGTTCTTTCCTGATTGTATCCTCACAACAATGAATTTTGGTGGAGACAGTGTCATGGTATGGGGCTGCTTTTCATGGTTTGTCTTGGCCCATTAGTCGTTATTGACAAAACCATGAATGCTGTGCAATACCAGGACATTCTGGACAATTTTACACTTCCAACATTATGGCAATACTATGGGGAAGGCCCATACCTGTATGAGCAAGACAACGCTGTTGTTGTTGTTGGAATCGGGATTAACGACACAAGGGCTACTGAGGCCAAATTGTGTTTATTTACAGGCAACATATCGTTAGAGATGTTAAATTATATGCTCCTGTTCAGGCCAATATGATTTAAATACATGAAAAGTTCTTCTATATTGGCTTAATTTCTTAAGAAATGAGATAAATCAGGTGATATAATCAATGTGGAAAGTGACTGAAATGTGTTAGAGCGGATGGTTAAATGTAAGGGACAATCAACCAGAAAATGACGGACTGTAAGTTGCGTCTGACAGGATGAGCACCAAGGTGGGTGTTTTCCCAATAGCAGGAAGAGATGAGTATGATGAGTGTGTCCAATTCTCAGTCCTGCCAACACGACTTACTCTCGTCTGTTTAGTCGGAGGCCAGAGAGAAACAGCTTTGGATCTTCCTTTATCTGATAAAGTTTATTGTTGGTGTTACTTTTCCAGATCTGTGTCCATTTATCATAGCACGCTTTGCGTATGACAGACTTATAGTCGGCGTAAGGAACCTGAGAATGTTGTGAGAGAGCAGGTTGAGAATGTTTAGCGGCAAAGTCAGCAGTTTCATTTCCCGGAATGCCACAATGGCCAGGGATCCAGCAAAATCTGATTGACTGGACACACTGCAGAAGAATAGCTGGGAATGAATCTGTTTCAATGTAAGATGAGAAGAGAAATTCTTCCTTATGACAGAGACAACACTGAGGAAGTCTGTGTAAATTATGGTAGATGAGATGGAAAGCTCAATCTTACTAAGCGCTAACTTAATGGCATATAGTGCCAGCCTGGCAAACCAAACGTCGCGGGTTCGAATCCCGCCTCGGGCTTGGATCATAGTAAATGAAAAAACTTTGGGAGGTGCATTATGGCCACAGAAGCCAATGCGCTAACAAAAAAAACAAAGCATATAATTCAGTTGTGAAGACGCTGCAAGCTAGCGGTTGTGTGGCTGAAATTGTATATAAAGGAAAAACTGCAGCAGCACCTATCATAGTGTCAGTTTTAGAACCATCTGTAAAAATTTTATCGGCGTGGTTGTTCATAGCAGCATGAGCTGAGTGTAACTGTCTGATAACTGTCTTTTAAGGGCACAAAAGGAGATATAGTTGTACACGTTGGCACTAATGATATTAAGAGTAGGAGACCGGCGGAATTACTTAGCAAGTACAGGTCACTGTTGAAAAAAAGCCGTGAATTAGGGTTGAACTTGAAAGTGTCTGCAATTCTGCCCAGACACGATAGGAGGGAGTATATGATGAGAGCCTTGTCGATCAATTCGGCCCTGGAGGGATTGTGCAAGGCTCAAGGGGTAGAATTTTTTTCAGCCTGGACTGTACTTGTTAACAGGAGAGATTGCTTCTACAGGGATGGGATACACTTAAATAGAAAGGGTGCAAGAATTTTTGCTGATGCTGTCGAGGCAGTGTTAGGTGGGTCGGAAAACTGCTAGTTGGGGGGGGATACAAGGACTAATAGATTAACAGTAGCCACTGGCAGAGGTGGAAGTGATTCTTGCACTGCTTCTATTCAAATGAGCAGAAGTCTGAAAAACAAGATGCAGGATATTTCAGAGACTGCTGGTAGTCATTGCGTTACAAGTAAACACATGGGTTGTGTTAGGGTAGCTAAGAATAGAAACAGGTGCATGTATACCTGCGTGTACACCAATGCTAGGAGTTTGGTAAATAAATTTGATGAATTTGAGGTATTGCTCAAAACATCAAAGGCAGATATTGTTGGGATATCAGAGACGTGGTGTCACACAGATATAAGTAATGCGGAACTGGAATTTGGGGAATACTATGTATATAGAAAGGATAGACAGGACAGGAGGGGAGGAGGGGTTATGCTATTAATTAAGAAACACATAAAGTCAAAGGAAGTGAAGCCAGTTGACATCGATGGACAGGGCAGTGTCGAGTCAGTTTGGTGTGACATAAGCATAGGGAAATCAAAATTGAGAGTAGGAGTGTGCTATAGGCCTAATGACTCTGATGAGTATAATAATATATTGTACAGGGAAATAGAGTGGGCCAGTAAATCAGAGAGTCTTATAATGGGGAATTTTAATTTCCCAGATATTGACTGGAATTTGTGGGTTGGTCACTCGCACACTAGCAAGGCTTTTGTGGATTTATTGGATGATTGTTTTCTACATCAGCATGTTCGTGAGGCAACAAGAGGGAGCAATACTCTTGATCTGATTATCAGTAGTGATTCTTCATGCATTAAGAACCTGCAGATAAATGAACCACTAGGTGGCAGTGATCACAGTGTGTTGAAGTGGGATTTACTCAAGGAGGTAACTACCATCAGAGGTAAAGGGAAGGGTTTTTGTTTTCGTAAAGGCGACTATGATGGTCTGAGACAGTATTTAAATTCTATACAGTGGGACCAACTGATGATGTTACCAACAGCAAACTCAAAATGGGAAGCATTCAAGGAACTAATCTTGGTGGCTACCAGGCTTTACATACCAACTAAGAAATATTGTTCAAGGTTTAGGCCTAAATGGTTGTCAGATGGACTAATGAGACATGTGGCAGAGAAGAAAAATGCATGGGATACATACAAATTAATGGGTGACATGGAAGCCTATGATAGATATAAGTTGGTCTGTAACCAAGTCACAAAGGAGATTAGGCAGGCAAAGGCAGACTACGAAAAATCCTTGGCAAAGGATGCAAAGAAAAACAGAAAGGAGTTCTTTACATACTTGAACTCGAGAAGGAAAGGGATGAATCAGATTGGTCCACTGGATATTGATGGTTCAACAGTTGAGGATCCTGCTCAGGTGGCTAACAATCTAAACGAGTATTTTGCATCTACATTCACGCATGAGGAGTTATTCAGGAAGGAGAATGATGTAGGTAAAGTAAACATTGGCAGTGAGCTGGATGATTTTGTAATAACTAAGAGGAAAGTGGAGGAGAGATTGTTGAGGATAAACATAAAAAAGGCACCTGGGGTGGATGGGATCTATCCAGTTATATTAAAGGAGGCAGCAAAGGAAGTATGCAAACCCCTAGCCATAATTATGAGAGCTTCTTTGGACTCAGGGGAGGTACCCATAGACTGGAGATGTGCAAATGTAACCCCAATTCACAAAGGAGGATCAAAGGCTGACACAAGTAATTATAGACCTGTTAGTTTAACTTCTGTTCCAGGTAAATTAATGGAGGCACTGGTTAAAGAAGCACTGCAGGATCATCTAGACAAGAATTCAGTTATAGCTCAGACGCAGCATGGTTTTGTTAAGGGCAGGTCTTGCCTGACCAATTTGATTGGATACTATGATGTAGTCACAAAAGAACTGGATGCAGGGAATAACTTTGATATTATATATTTGGATCTTAGAAAGGCTTTTGATACTGTTGCACATGGAAAACTGCTGCACAAATTGGAGCAGTGTGGCATTGGAGGCAAATTGCTGCTATGGATAAGGGGATGGTTGAGTGGCAGAAGACAGAGAGTGGTAATCAATGGACACTGCTCAACGTGGACTAATGTTATTAGTGGAGTTCCTCAAGGTTCAGTGTTGGGTCCATTGTTGTTTTCGGTGTTTATGAATGATATTGATGATGGGATATCAAGTTTAATGTCTAAGTTTGCAGATGATACAAAGGTTGGCAGGGTCGTTAAGGACACTACTGACGCTATGCTGCTGCAACAGGATCTGGAAAGGTTGAACAGATGGGCTGAGAGGTGGCAAATGAAGTTTAACATTGACAAATGTAAAGTACTACATATGGGAAACAGTAACCCCAGAGCAACGTATCAACTCTGCGGTACTACACTGACAGTGGTGGAGAATGAAAAGGACCTGGGGGTAATTGTGCAGGCAGATATGAAGTTCTCTGAGCAGTGCAGACGAGCTGCAAGAGTAGCTGCAAGAGAGCCAGCACACCTTCTTCCAGTCTTCTAACGTCCAAATTGCATGCTCTTTTCACCAGGCGAGTCTTTTACGCCAATGAACCTTGGTTAGGAGAGGATGCCGCAGGGGTTGTCTGCTGGTATAGCCGATACGTGCGATACATGGTGTCTTGTCAATGATATACAGGAATTTTTCTAGCAGGGATAAGGAGGTGATTATTCCCTTGTATAAGGCAATGGTTAGGCCACATCTTGAGTACTGTATACAGGTCTGGAGGCCTCATTTCAAGAAGGATGTAGAGCTGCTGGAACGGGTACAGAGAAGAGCAACAAGATTAGTAAATGGAACAAAGGGTTGCTCTTACGAAGAAAGGCTTAAGTTTTGCAAATTACAGAGTCTGGAGACTAGGCACCGGCGAGGTGATCTGATAGAGGTGTATAAGGCTTTGAATGGTTTGAGCATGCTCAATGCCAATGGGATTCTTCATCTTTCTCAGAATAATCACCTCAGAGGGCATAAATTCAAATTGAGGAAGGACGGATGTCGGATAGATGTGCGGAAATTTGCCTTTGGCCAGCGGGTGGTTGGTTGGTGGAACCGACTTCCATCACTTGTTGTTGAAGTTGATAGCCTAAACAAATTTAAAGCTCAACTGGACAGGTATTTCGAACGAACGGAGGGGTGAAATGGGAGAGGGTTTTTTTTTTTTTTTTTTTTTGGCTGATGCTGAATAAGCTTGCTTTCTTGCATCATGTGCCTCTACTAATGCTAATGCTAATATTGCAAGGAGGTATATTTTTCCCCCACTGGAGAAAGTGTATATTTTGAGAGACAGACAGACACATACACTGAGTGATCACTGAATTATGACCACCTACCTAATACTTCGTAGGTCCTCCTTTTGCTCCCCAGTACAGCAGCAGCTATCCGACGTGGCATTGATTCAACAAAAATGTCGGAAGCGTTCGAGAGGTATGGCCAACCAAGCTGTGTGTAATGCGGTCAGCAATGCAGGCAAGGAGGTGATTGGTGTATCCAGACACCTGATATGCCTTTCCATAGTGTCCCACAAGTGCTCTATGGGATTGATATCTGAGGCCGATCGATATGCTGGAGTCAGAACTGTGTCCCTCAAACCATTCCTGCACAACAAGTGCCCGACGGCTCGGTGCATCGTCATCTTGGAAAACACCATTGCCTTGGGAAAACGTTTAACATAGCGGGGTGTACACAGTCAGCAAGCAGTTGACGATAGCGGAGACCACTGATACCGTGTTCCACATGCACCAGGGTCCACGTTCCTGCCAGAGAAACATGCCCCACACCATACAGCCGCCTCCACCGGCCTGCACTTTTGATACCATGCATGATGGATCAAGAGCCTCATGTTGTTGACGACAAATCCGTACACGACCATCCACGGTGTGGAGTAAATAACGTGACTCATCCGACCAGCACACCTTCTTCCAGTCTTCTAACGTCCAAATTGCATGCTCTTTTCACCAGGCGAGTCTTTTACGCCAATGAACCTTGGTTAGGAGAGGATGCCGCAGGGGTTGTCTGCTGGTATAGCCGATACGTGCGAGCGTGCGATGCATGGTCATGCCAGCTATTGTTCCGGGTTGGCCCATGTTGTATTGGGTAGTCAATTCTTCAACAGTGCTGCGCCTGTTCGAGTCATCGGACCCGGCGCTCACCTCTGACATCAACCTTTCGCTGTCCTTCGCAGGTTTCCCGTCGGGTTGTTGTTAGACCATTTTGACGCCAGTCCTGGTACACTTTATCTACGGCGTCTCTCGAACACCCCACCAGTTCAGCCTTTTGGGAAATCGAGGCACCAGCTCGTCGAGCACCCACAATCTGTCCTTTTATCAAAGTCCGATAAATCCTTCCTTTTTACCCATCACGCTCGAAATTTTGCTACCTACTGAACCACTGACACCTTATCTATACTACGTAGGTCGACTAACTCTGCACTCTCGTACCTCACGTGGTTAACGGGTCG
Source organism: Mastigoproctus giganteus (assembly GCF_048544385.1). Classification (NCBI taxonomy): domain Eukaryota; kingdom Metazoa; phylum Arthropoda; class Arachnida; order Uropygi; family Thelyphonidae; genus Mastigoproctus; species Mastigoproctus giganteus. Next base: position 25,154,074 of record NC_143577.1, on the reverse strand, counting down.
CATTCAGTTTTCATAGGGGTGGTAATAATTCAGTGATCACTCAGTGTATGTACAAGGGGGAACAGGTGCTGTTTTGTCCTGAAAAATTTCATTTAAATTGACATTCGAACTCTGAACAAGCTCTTTGATCCTGAGCGAGGCAGGTGTATTTTCATCTAGATTGCTCTCATAGAAGGATTCCCATCGATATTATAAAGGTGCTCCCAACTGTGGTGTGATGGTAGACTCTGGAGATCTTAGCAGCATAGTAGAGCAAGAGTGTTTTTCTAGGCAGGTGTAATGGGGTATCATGCGCTTCAATATAAAGACTTTGGACAGAAGTCCTGAAAGCTCCCAGCGCAGTCCTCAGAGCACTGTGATGGATCACATTTAGCCGTTTTAAAGTAGTGATCCTGGCAAAGTCATACACTGGACAACCATAATCTAGCCGTGAACGGATTAAACTTCTATAAAGATGCAGTAAAGTATACCGATCGGCTCCCCATGACATCGACGAGACCGATCGAAGTATATTCAAATGCTTCATTCAAGTTCTCAAATAAGTGATGTGGACTTGGAAATTTAGCTTTCTGTCTAATATTAGTCAAAGAAATTTAACGGTATTAACAAGCGCGATTGGTGTATTGTTTATTTGTGGTTCAGGTTTGGGATGGAGAGCTCGTTTCTTGCAAAAGTGAGTGACAGTGCATTTCTTTTCTGATAGTCTGTAACCTTTCCGTGAAGTCCAGGATTCTATTTTGGTTATGGCAAGTTGGAGCTGCCGTTCGATGGTATTCATACTTTGAGATTGACAGGAAATCGTAAGGTCATCTGCACACATATATGTATACATACATACACACAGTATATGTATATATGATCAAACCTAGGTTTGAACAGTTTTTGGGATATCTCGTGTCATGCTGCTAACTCGGATTGAAAAGTGTTGGACTAAGTATTGATCCCTGAGGGACTCCTTCTTCCTGAAGGTGAGATGAGATGTAGAGAGTACGTTTTTATCTCGGACCTGAAAATAACGCAATTGCAGGAAATTGAATTATTTCCGGCAAATGGCCCCTAAGACCCAGGTGGTAAAGGTCCATAATAATACCATGTAGTATCAAATGCCTTTTCAAGATCTAAATTGACCATGACTAGATGTTATTTCATGACAAAGGCATTGGGGATATGAGATTCGGCTTTGATAAGTACGTCTAGAGTTGATCAATTTTCCGAAAGCCATATTGTTGTTCTGGAAGGAGATTCTCCGACTCCAGGATGTAAGTGGACCTAGTATGAACCATCCTTTCAGAAAATTTTTCCATGCAGCTCGTAAGAGATATTGACCTGTAATTTTCCATACAGGATCTTTTCCTGGTTTTGGTAAGCGATAATGAATGAATGGCGCCAGAAAGAAGGATAGGCATTTTCAGAGAAGATCCCATTATAAAAAATTAACAGGGTTCTCAAGTCTTCTTCAAGTAAATGCTTTAGCATAACATAATGAACACCATATGGACCTGCGGCACTATTGGAAGATCTGGTTAATGATTCTTGAAGTTCCATCAATGTAAAGGGTTGGTTGTACGGGAATGGGCGGCGTGTGAAGAAGTTGATATTATACCGTTCTGCACCTGCTTTGATGTTCTGGAAGGTGGACGCATAAAAGGCAGAAGCTGAGATTTTAGCAAATGATTCTGCTAGCGCATTGGAATGCAAGGGCATTCGAATGAATTTTCCATTTAGCACCTGTATTCTTTTCCAGATTACCCGTGTATCTGTGTCTTTGGTGATGGTCGAGACAAAAGTAATCCATGAATCCCGTTTCGCTTTCCGCCTAACTTGTCTTGCTTTGAGTCTTTTATAAGCAATTAGGCTAGTGATGGTGGGATACTTGCGGAAATTATTTCAAGCGCACGGTTTTTTTCCCTATTTGGCAATTAAACAATCTGTATTCCACCCATGATTTCTGTGTTTGCGATATGGCATGGATTTTGGAATGTAGGTATTAGCTGCAGTCATAATCTGATTAGTTATGTGTTTACACCATCAATATGTTGTCTTTGAATATAAAATCTGTGATTTTTTGGGCAGAACAGCCACTCCAGTTTGCCTTTTTAAACTGCCAAGTGGATCGTTGATCAGGATTTGGAGTTACCCCTGTTTGTAGTGAGCAAATAATTGGAAAGTGATCACTGTTAAAAGGTATCGGTTAATACCGACCATGTCATGATTGGAAAGAGGGTGAACAAATTGACAAGTCTATTGAAGAAGCAGATCCGGTTGGTAGGTGGATGTAGGTAGGAGATCCAGAATTTAATAAATTAAGATCATTATTATTTACGAATTCGTCCATCAATTTGCCTCTTCTGTCCATTGTAGAAGACCCCCTCACAATGGATGGTGTCCATTAGAATCACCAAAAAGACAAATTGGAGTTTGGAGTTGTGAAATCAGGTTGTCAAGTTCTGAAAGTAGAAATGGTAGAGATGGTGAAATATAGATGGAAACAATGGTAACTGAAATACCAACTGCAATATGAGCTGCCACAGTTTCTAGACTGGTTCTCAATTGGATCGGCCTGGATGGAATATCAGACTTAACAAGAATAGCTACTCCGCCACGGGCAGGAGAGTTTGAACTCCTATCTCGACTGCATATCACATAATTTGAGAATTTTGGTAAAACTTTGGATGACAAGAATGTTTCCTGTAGGCACCTATGGGATTGAATTGAGCTAGTAAATCCCTTGAAGTCATCAGAATGACTGCTTAGTCCTCTGCAATTCCATTTTATGATGTTATGCATTATTCAGATTTAGCTGAGGATGATTCATCTGACTTTTTTCTGAGCGAGACATTTTTTCCGGTCTTCTTTTGGGAATGTGGGGAGTCCAATATTCATGCTGTCATTTGCATGGAGTTCTAGAACAGACTCCTCATTATCTGACAACTTCCCATACTGTTGGGGAGAGTTTCCATTTTTTTAAAGTCCGAGTCATATTTTAATTGTTCTTTTTCAACTAGGGCCGATGGAGTATGAATAGGGATGCTGATAAGAGTATTTGTTGTGGTTTCGCTAGTTTATTTTTGGAGGATTATCTTTTTTTAGAGGTTGAAAGTGTAGATTTAAACCAATTCGCTAGAGAGGTGTTAGGCGGAACTGATACAAAGTTTCGAGTGCGAGCTGCACAAGAACGACTACTAGGCATGGTAATCATAACTTGCCTACGTACCTCAGGAAAAACCGTCACTTTATTTTCTATTTTGTATTTTCTTTCCTGTTATCCATAGCTCACAAGTTTTGGAAAAGGCTGTATGGCTTCCTTTGCAATTTGGACAAACAAGGGTCATGACTGGGCAATCTGCTTGAGTGTGATCTTTAGAGCCGCAGATGGGACATATGGCTTCACCTCTAATGCCTGCTACGAATGACCATATTTCTGACATTTAAAGCAGCGAACGGGATTCAGAATGTAAGGTCGAATCCGACAGTTCAGATATCCACCTTTAATTGAAGATGGTAAATCAGGAATGCCGAATGTCAGTATGATGGATCTAGTTGGATTGAGATTTCCATCTTTTTTGGTCATAATTCTTTTCACATTTATTACTTTTTGACTGCTGAGTTCCTGGAGCAGGTCTTCGGAACTACTCCAGGAACTCAGGAACTGCAATTAGGTCCCACTCACTGATAACACCTTGTGATGATTTAAGGTGGTTTTGTGGGGAGTAATTTTTACTGTCAACCCAACAAAAGTTGTCTTTAACAGCTGCTCAGAAAGTTTTGAGGTGGCTGTTTCAATCAGGAGGTCTCCGGATTGCAGTTTTTTTCACCATTTTTGGTGATCCAGCAATAGACTAGATGTTTTTGAATTAAGAATGGTGATAACTTGCCGACAGTTTGGGCGGATAGTGAATGTATTACCAGGAAATTTGGTATATCTTCATGACATTGCGCTTCCCTTCAAAACCTTTTGGGTTGGTTAGAGTCATGGTCGATGTCAGTATGTTCTGATCTTGAGCTGGATGGCTCTATAGATGGATAATTAAAGAAAAGGGTACTTTCTTTCTTCTGGGCTCACTTCTTAGTGCTTTTAAGAAAGTAGAGCTACTTAATAGAAAAAGTTGATTAAGTAAGAGAGAAAAAGCAATGAAAACCCAGTCGCAGTAGAGAAAACGTACGAGAATCGCTTAGCCACGGAAAATGCTTGGCACCGGGGGACGCAAGAAAACGCCCCATGCCATTACTTACTGCTCGGGTCGTAACAGAGTGGTTTGAGGACATGGGTGTGGAAAAGTTGGATTGGCCAGCCCAGAGTACTCATCTGAACCCTATCGAGCACCTTTGGGATGTATTGGATCGTCGGGTACGTGTACGTCGAGATTGCCCTAAGAACAAGGCCGAACTGTTTTTTTTTTTTTTTTGGTAGTTGTTGGCGCATAGGCTTCTCTGGCCATAATACACCTCCCAAGGTTTTTGCAGTACTTTGATCCAAGCCCGAGGCGGGAATCGAACCCGCGACCTTTGGGTTGCCAGGCAGGCACTTTACCCACCCGGCTAGCCCCGAACTGGTGGTTGCGTTAAAAGGCCGAGTGAAGGAATATATCACCTGACATTTATAAAAAGCTGGTTGAGAGTATGCCGCGAAGATTGAAGGCCGTCATAAAAGCAAAAGGTTTCAGCACAAAATATTAAATGGCAAAATAAAAGCTCTTTTTTTGTCCAAAGGTCCGGATATTAATGGTAGGGCAGTGTATATATAACGTATCTTGCCTCTCGCAACTGTTAAATTACTCTTAGCGTTGTAGTTTGATCGATGCTTGACCTGATGTTTCTGAAACCTGCTTGCTCCGGTCTTAGTAGTATATTTATTTTTTACTTCATCCTTTCAAATATTATTCTTTTTCCACAGTGTTTAGATGCATTATTCTCCTCCAATTTTTATATACAGTTCTTTTCCTTTTTTTTTTTTTTTCGTATTTTAATAATTACAGTATATCTATATTCTAATCCTGTGGTCACTTTCCCTCCAATAACGGAGAAAACACAGCGTGTTTTTTTTTTTAATTAAACCCTAAACACGAAAGGTATTAGAACCTGTAGTAATAGGTGCCATGCTATCGTGGTAGCACAGTTGGTAGAATCGCCGTCCTCCACACCGGGTGGAAAAGATCTGAGTTAAGAGTCTCGTCGATTTTTATGATTCTTTTTCACAGCTTGGCTGAATTAGTTGGTCTCATGTGAGGGTAGCATGGTTTTTTCTCCCGGAAACTCGATTTTTTCCAGCAAACAGAAAACCGCCCTCAGAATACACGCAATTTACAGGCAGTATATACGGACCAATATGGCCTTAGTCGCTGATGATCCTAAAACACTACTACAACAATAACAACTTAGTACCGTGCATGGGTTGAAAGTCGAAAAGACTGAAGATACTTGTTGGCATCAGACCTGAATTTCAGTAGACTGTAATTTGACACAACGTTCCTTACAACACTGTTGGAATGTTCCTCACCCTCGACGTAGCCCGTGGACGATATTACAAAGAAAAGGCTTACCAGTCCGAGACTGTATCGAGCGTATAAACTCCTTCCCAGTAGCTATCAGAATAGCACTGGTTAAAAGAAAGATGCAACCTCTTAAGTAGACATGTACATTTATTTAATTATAATTAAAAAAGAAATCTCTTGACAACGTAAGGCGTCTCTGCGGTGAGGTGTATACTTTAAACTGATTTAAATTTTTTTAAAAAATTCAAGAAATACGTGAGAAGAAAGGTTGTTCCAGAAAACATAAGTTGAAGGGATAAATGAGGAAGAAGAGTTGGTTCTGTGAGTTTGAAGTTGTACAGTAAATGAATGACTGGTTACGACACGTGTTCGGACTGGGTTGGAAGAGAATGCGGGAATTATAGATGAATTCAGAAGAAATACGTGAGAACAGTGTCCATGGAACAGTGTCCAGAAGAACAGTATCTATGGAAAAAAGACATGTGGCAGAAAGAGAACATCTACTAGGCGGAGATTGGAGAAACTTTGTAAGAGACAGATCATTATTAACCTCACTGTATCCTCTTTTGAGTCTAGAAGCCTGGGAGAGGTTTTGGGAACACCGCCCAGAAGTGGGAACAACAGTCTATGGTAGGGCGGATTTGAGGATTTCACAGAGTAAGTAGTTGTTTAGAAGAAAAGTAACGCTGCGGGCAAAAGAGAAAATCTTGTTTTATAATTGCAGAGGAAGCAATATTTATGACATTCTTATGCCAAGAGAGATTAGAAGTCAAGATAATTCCTAATAGAGACATGCGATCTTGTCTAGAAATCTGAGTATCATCGAAGATGAACATAGGAGCAGTATACTCTTTTTTGTGAGAAATAAAACAGTTTTTAGGGTTTTAGAAGGATTAAAATTAACTGTTGTTATTTTTGCCTCATTGGAGAATTACCTGGATATCAGCACTTAAAGAAATGGTCGTGGATATTAAAGAAGTACAGCTGTTTGTGCAGGACAAAGTTTATCACAGTGAAAGATTGGATGCAATGTGCTATCATCAGCAAAGCTATGGGCAGGATTTGCAGTTGACGGAAGAATGTCATTAATATACAAGAGGTAAGGAATAGGAGAAAGAATTGAACTTTTTTGGGGAACACCGGCACTAATGAAGATGTTAGAAGACAGAGCAGGCTATCTATCCTCACTAGCAGACAGCGGCCAGAGAGAAAACTGGATACCCTATTGCAAAAAAAAAAAAAAAAAAAAAAAAAAACCAACACAATCGACAATCCATAAGATAGCAGCTTCTTTAGACGACATTTATGTCAAACATGATCAAAAGTCTTAGAAATGTCAAGAGCAACTGCTTGAGTTTCAAACTTTCCATTAATTTTATAATGGACAACGTAGAATTTTATATCTGCCTTCAGCAGTTCTGCAGTTTATTATTATCAATTCTTGTTATCTTATTATATTTTAACATCTTATATCGTCCGTTTTTTATCTACAGTTGTACGCAGGGCTTTTCGTTACACTGGGACATTTAATGTTTTGAAGTTATTATTTTCAATATTTCTGTAAAATACCCAATTCATCTAATTTTAATCTCTTCTTCGTCTGTCTGGATTTCCCCTTCTTTAACATTTATATTTCTCTTCTGGTTATTCTTTTTTCCAGATAATATTTTTGTCACTTCGAAGAATCTCCTTATCAAATTCAAAGGTAGACGGGAAATCCCATCTGTCCTTTAAACCTTTAACCTATTTATCCTTTATTCTTATATGCAATCATCATATCTTCGTGTACTACTTTATTTTGGAACAATTTCTTTTGTATCTCTTTTCTTTCCTCTAGTAATTGAACTGCTTAATTCGAAACTTGTTTTCTTTGCTTTTCCCCCAGAATTGTTTGTTGTGTATATTTTTTTAAACAAAAATATAAAAATTATATTTTTAAAATACGCTGCAATTTAGGGCAAAAGCCTCAAGTTGCGAAAAGAGTTAACATGCGTACAAGTTAGTGCAAATGCATCAGATCTGTTCGCAGCTAACTACTAAGTAGTTATAAGATTGGCATCATTAAGTATATCTCCTATTGTGAATACCTTCACAACGAGTTGCCATGATATTGCACTACATCGAATAAGTAACTCTTCACCATAGGAGAAGACTATTGTTACTTATTCTTGGCGGATGCCACCACCTAGACGGCAACGTGTGGAGTTGTACTTCGCAACTGCCTTACCATCACTGCAACACCAGGGTGCCTACCCACCCACCGAGGAGGGGCCAACCAGCTCCGAAACGGTGTCGTCTGGGTGGTGGCATCCGCCAAGAATAAGTAATAACAGTCTTCTTCTATGGTGAAGAGTTACTTATTCGATGTAGTGCAATATTTTTATGCGATATTTTTAAAATACTTATTTTAAAAATATTATTTTTAAAATAAGTATTTTATTTTATTTTATGTTTGATAACCAACAAGTACTGTATATGGCACACTGTGAATAATCCACTTTTCATTGTATGCGTTCATTTTGGTGTTTAAAAAAAAAAACCGGGCGTCTCTCAAACTCATTTTATTAGCAATTTTTAATAATTCTGCATTAACACTTAAACGTTAACGTTTGATTGCCGAAAATAAAACGTTAGTGGATAAGGGTAAATGCAGAATCGTTAATTAAAAATGGCTGTGCGAAGAAAATAAGTATAATTTTAAATAAAGTAAAGTAGGAGGCATGTAAAATTAAGTAGTAAATTGAAAAATAAATACATTAAAACCAAACGATGTGTTGTTTATTGTCCTGAATCCTGTCTACCATTTCTCAGTTAGAATTCGCTATTATAGGCACTAACAAGAGTTTCATTCATGCAAAATAACCCCTAGTAACAAGCAACAGTAATTATGTTGGAACAGCCGGTCAAATGAGAGTGGGGAAGGTAAATAATCTTCTCTTCTGGCAAAATAATGAACAACTGTGACATAAGATCAACGGTTGGTTTGCAGAGGACACAATTAAGAAAGCACATGCTAAACACGTGTCCAGTGGATGCCGTGGCTACGTGTCATACGTGACGTCATCATAGTCAATGCTTTTTGTTTTGTTTTTTTTTTCCCTTCAAATTCTATGCGTCGGAATATGAAAGGACAAGAAGGGAATTTCGTAGAAGGAAAAAGATACACCAGTTTACAAGTACTAATCTACTTATAGAAATACCCCAAATATCGTAAGCATGAAATACAAAATGAGATGACACTTAATGACAAATAATCAAACAAACAATAGCGAACAAAATCAAATGTATTTTGCCATATTGTTAGTTGTTGTAGAGAAGCATCAGCCACTAAGGCATATTGGTCCGTGTCTGTAAATTGCACATGTTCTGAGGTCGATTTTCTGTTTGCTGGACGAAAAACCCGAGTTTCCGGAAGAAAAAAAAAAAAAAAAAACCACAGTACCCTCGCCTGAGACCGACTAATTCAGCCACGTTGTGAAAAAGGCTCATAAAAATTCCTCCCGTCATTGACAGGACTCGAGTCTTTTCCACCCGATGTGGAAGGATGGTGATTCTACCAACTGTGCTACCCACTAAGACCCATAATGTTAGATCTGCTAATTGTTAATAAAAATATAACAATTAGCAAAGACTGATTAGCAGATTTGTTTATGTGGATAGTGTAAGTATGGAAGGGCATTTCAGGGGATCTAGTTCTCTTAAAACTGCTTTAAGAGAACTAGAATATCTAATCCTCAATATAAATGATTGTCATGAACAGGTTTACAACTGTGGAGCGAACATAGTCGGAGTAATATGATGTGTGAAAATGCACATACAGTCGAAGCTCTATATAACGCTCCTCTGGGGAATGAGAAAAACGATCTTTATATCAGAAGGACGTTACATCGATAGTTCATAAAATCTCCAACAAAGCTTGAATATTTAATGTAATTCTACTGATACAATGTAGTATAATGTACTACAGTATTAAATTAATACAGGAAGAATCATGCGAAACTTCACACATTGCATCATTCAAGGTGGTAAATCCTGCATGTTTGAAGCAGCTGGCGATCAATTTTTCATCAACTTCATTCCATGCTTGAACACATGAATACATTGCTTGCAGGATGTCGATTTCGCATTGAATTTTGCTTTCAAAACATAGCACAATTTTATTTAATAGCATTCTTCGGTAGTTTTTCTTAAAAAACTGGATTACACCTTGATCAAATGGCTGAAGACCTGGTGTCACATTTGGTGGTAGGTACTCGACAGTGATTGCACGTAGGTCGTTTACTTGACAATGAGGAGTGCAGTTATCCACTAACAGCAAAATATTTCTATTCTTCTCACTCATCCTACGATCTAAGTCTCTTATCCATTTTTCGTAGATTTGTGATGTCCTCCATGCCTTTTGGTTTGCTAGATACATAGTCGGTAATGTCTTCAAACCTTAAAAGCATCAAGACTTCTGGGCTTTCCCAATGATTAAAGGAGGAAGCTTCTCTGTGCCAGCCATGTCTGCTGCTAGGAGACCGGTAATCTGTTGTTTGAACTTTTTTTCCGCCACTGCATTTCTTGCCTTTAAATGTAAGTGTTTTATCCGGTAGCAATTAAAAAAAAAAAAAAAAAAGAGTCCAGTTTCATCAGCATTGAAGGTGTCATTGTGGTCGATTGTAAGCAAAACAATTTTTAAATGATTTTCCTTCCATTCCTTTGTAGCGTCACTGTCCACGGTTGCACTTTCACAACACACTTTTTGGAAAGACGGGCTACGACGAGTTTTAAATTTCTGGAACCATCCTCTGAACTTTTAAATTCTTCATTATCCATTCGATGCGCAAACGATTCAGTCTTAGCTTTTAAAAAGTTACCATCTACGGGAACTTTTTTTGCACACATCACCGACTTATAATCAGGACTCAGAGAAGCTTTATATAATAACAGAAATTCAGATTTTAAGTCTGCTTGTTCATTATTGCGTTTAAAATCATTAGGTAAGACCAATATCTAAACTGATGTTCAACGATTGGGAGACTTCGCAGAACACAAAGAAACACAAAAAAATAACAGCCTCAGCACACATGGCCAGTCCAGCTTCTAATTACAAACATCCGACCTGCAAAGTAAGCTCGAAATACATACAGTATAACCATCATAAACGCATAATCTTCAAATTTTTAATTTTTTCCTCATCAAAATACAGTTGTTTAAAGAATGCCATATCGGCAAGGTTTAAAACAACTGAAACGCGTTACGTTAGCCTAATGTTTCATCTACAACACACGGAACTGAGAAATTCCTTTGAGTTTGCCATCGCTAAATTTGTCTGCGTGTGTAGTAGCACAGTGGTATTGTTACAGTCCTCTCCACAGAGAGTGGAAAAGGCCCGGGTTCGAATCCCGTTGATGACGCGAGGAACTTTAATGGGCTTTTTTTACGCCGTCACTGAGTTAGTCGGTCTAAGGCGTTGACAGCAAGGTTTATCCCCCAGGAACTGGGGTTTCTTCGTCCAGCAAAATCGACCAGAGAACACACTATACAGTATTTCCTCTCCACTTCATTTTATTTCCAGTTCATCGTATTTTCTGGATAAATCAGATGCTGATTACTGAAATTCTACTCTTGTTAGGAGATTGCTAAAATTCTAAAGCTTCACGTAGCATAAAAATTCCTTACCGTAAACCTTATTTTCTCACAAACAAGGTTGCCAGGTGTCCGGTTTTAAACAGGCCAGTAAGATGTTCGAGCATACTGTCTGTTAAACAAATTGAGAAAAAACTGGACATTTACATGTCCGGTATTTTGTAATTAAATGTTACTGGTTAGCTTAATTTTGGTTACATTCATATTTATAGTTAATTTCTTGAATTTTAACAACTTTTGCAACCACTGTTGCGTTAGGTAGAACTGTATTCTTCAAAAAAAAAATTATTATTCTTACATAGCTAGAATAATAGTTTCAGCTTTTCAATTTCCATGGGCAGAAGAAATTATCAATTTTTTGCTCTGAGGTTGTACGAACTAACTTACTTTTTTTTTTCTTCTTTTTTTATTTATATACCTCTCAATTGTTTGGATGCGAAAGGTGTTTTCTCTAAAAATGAAAAAAACAATCAAATTTAAATTATACGAGTTGCAGATTATTATTTTGAATAAACTGTCAGTTTAGTTCCATTATATTTAGATTATTATTTCTTGCTATCTTTAAACCCTTCCAACCTGATTTTTTTGTACCCCCAAACTCTTCTTGTGTACGAGGTTTGGCAATAAAGATTCCTGGACTGGTGCGGTAATATTCGATGAGTTTGAAACTAAACGGAAGTGATTTATTGCAGTTAAAACTCTCCAACAGAAAGTGGTGCAGAGATTTTCCAATAGGCTGGCAGCTTGCAAGTAACAACAGTTTCGTTAGTAGCGTTAACGTTCTGCGTCACGATTTTGCAATGGGCCAAGAACGAATATCAAATTTTGCTTTAAACTGGGAAAATCTGCAATATAAGCATATTAAATGTTAAAAAGTGTTTATGGTGATGAAACGTTAAATCGTACCAATGTGTTTGAATGGTATACGCGGTTCTACGACGTGAAGATGTTCGCGATGATCCAAGAAGTGGACGCCGTCAACCTCTCGAAATGAGTACAGAGTTATAAAAATTCCGGAAAGAGATCGTCCTTGGACCCCCAGAATGATGGCTGATGAGTTCGATATGAATAAAGACACGATTCTTAAAATTCTGCATGAAGATAAAGGAAGGTTTATATAAAATTTGTGCCACACAGCCTCACGGACGAGCGGAAGCAACGAAGAGTGTCATCGTGCAAAGACTTCATCCAGACTTGTCAAACAATCCTAATTCCCGTATGTGATGTCACGGGAGATGAGTATCCGGTGTTTCAGTAAAACCCAAAGACGAAGCCTTAGAGCATATTGCGGACTTCAAAATCACCAAGGACCAAAAAGTTTCCTTTACACAAGTCCAGGATCAATACGATGCTGATCATGTTTTTCGACAAACAGGGTGTGATTCACAAGGAATTTGTACCTGAAGGGAAGGGAGGGTCAATACTGAGTTCTACATACAGCTGCTTCAAAGACTATTAAAGCGTATTTCCCCGTTGAGGCCGCAATTTCGAGAGAACGGCAGCTGGTTCTTACTGCAAGGTTCAATATGATCCAATACTCCTGTCCTTTCCCCACTTGTTGTGAAGACATTTCTGACGAAACATAGGATTGTACAGATCAACCATAAAACTTAATTTCTTGTGGAGTACAACTTTTTCAAAATTTTATTTCATTTGCAAGATCAATGACAATATCTTTTGGACATTCCTCATTGGTGGCATCTCGATCTGACCTTCATCCCTCTTCTCACGTTGACACGTAATATCTCATGCTTCTAAACTTGGATTAATCAATAGTCCTTCCTGTTTTCAAGAGTGACAAAGTTATAATTCTTCTCTACAAGCATCTTATACTTCCTATTTTTGATTATTGTGATATTATCTGGTCCCCACAACAGGAATATCTTTCTCACAGACTTGAGAGAAAATTCAAATTAAATCCTTATACTATCGAAATCACATTGTCTTTCATCGTCGAAATTATGGAGCTCTTTGTGGTCGCTTCAGAATCATTCCTCTTCACTCTAGACGACAACTCCATGGGTCTCTTTTTGTCTACAATATCATAAACTCTTTTATCGATTCTCCATCTCTTCTTGGACAAATACCTTTCGCTATACCCCGTTTGAATTCTCGTTATAAAATTAAATTTCTCCCTGCCTGTTCCTCGTACCCATCACTTACTTGACTTGGTAGTCCTCTGTTTCGTTTCCTTCAGGTAATGAATATAGATTTTACTCTTAATCCATCTATCTATAAGAATTTGTTCCTTTCTGTTTTCTTAATGTAAATTTTGTATATATTTTAATTCTAGTTTTGTATTGATTATTACTGTTTTGTATTTTGCCCACCGTTAGTACTACTAGAAAAAAAATTATAAAGTTCCTGTATAATTCCAAAAAAAATCAATTGTCTCAAAAGATATTTTTGCCGCATCATTCACCACTAAATTCAAAGTATGTGCAGCGTAAGGTACGAAAAAGGCTCGGGGGTTTATATCTAAAATTTTTTCCTGACGACCGTTATATTTTCCTTTCATATTGGCCCCGTTGTCGTAGCCTTGCTCACGCATATTTTGAATATTAATGTTATATTTTTCCAAAAATCCTAAAATGAATGTAGTTAGCCCACTACCAGTCGTATTTTCAATTTCACAGAAGCCTAAAAAAAATCCCTAATTTCAATTTTTTGTGTTTCATCATTATAAATTACAAATCTTAAAATAATTGTCAATTGTTCCTGATGACTGGCGTCAGGTGTACAATCTAAAATAAAAGAATAAGATTTATCTTCCTGTAACTTATCTAAAATTTTTGTCCTTATACTATTTCCTATTATATTTAAAATATCATTTTGAATTTTGTCTCCTAAATAATGCCTCATGTGAAATTTAACAATCTGAATACGTTGGATGAGTTGCGATAAAGTGGAATAAAATTTGGCAATCATTTGTATTGATTACAAATAGTTTCCGTTACTGCTATCGAATAATTTTGAATTAGTGCTCCTTAAAGCCAAATTTTGTTTTGCCAATTATTGAATGCAAAGAACAATTCTCTTTAACACTAATTGTCATCTTATTTTTTTCTTTATTTATCAGACTTTGATGATGTGCAACTACTGTATTTTGTTCTAAGTTTTTACTGAAATTAATTAATTTGTTGGTGCATTCAGCACGCATGTTGCTTTTTTCGTGAATATTCAAATGTCTCGTTAAATGTTGCCAATCTCTGAATCCACCTTTTACAAGTGGAACTGAAACAATACTACAGTATTTAAAAATAATTTACAATTATAACAAAAGACAGAATTTTTTTCGAAATCGAATACAGTAACCAATTACTGAGAAAATGAGTCACCGTTTTGTAATTTTTTATTAGTAATTACTAAAAATATTTAGTAATTACTAATTATTAATTTTTAGTAATTTTTTTTGTAAAGGATAAGAGAAGTTTGCCTCAATATGATACGTAGAACACTTCTGTATGATACTCTCCAGAAATTAACTAATATAACATTACATTAAATTGAGAATTAAAAAATCGAAAATATTATACATTACACTAAAAAATGACTTGAAAACAATTTAAAAAAAAACGCAATTGGACACAATTAAAAATCAATTGAACACAATTAAAATTAAGTAAAAAATTAATTAATGAAAAAATAGCAAAACGATTTTCCTTCTTGAAGGTGACAATGCTTTTCGACCGTATGTCGTGATCACAGGAATAAAAAAAATTGGGAATTTTATCAATTTCATAAATAGCAGTAAAGCAGAGGAAATCGAAGTCGATGGACCTGGCTGTGGCTGGATGTCCAGAAACCTGGTAATGGAAGTTCTTGCTTTTTTTTTTTTTTTTTTTTTATTTGGTCACTTTTCATTTTTTTTTTTTTTTTTTTTTTCTGTATTCATAACCAGAGAGTCATTTCTTCCGTCTGACATCTGAGAAATATTGAGGGGAAAAAAGTTTTAAATTTAAAATTCATTTGTTAATATAAAATACGACAAAACACATTCTTTGATACATCAAACTTTTAGTCTCCTTAATCTTTGCCGTCTCTTTTAGCGTTTACAGAACATTGGTCTCTGCCGCCCCTTAGTCATTACCGCCCTGGTGCGGTACACCACTTGCACCACCGGGTTGGCGCGGCTCTGCGCGTTCCTCTGTAAACAGGCTAATCTTATCGGACAATTTATGTAGTTACTTATGACCATATTGTTATTTGTCTTCATCTCATGTTGACTTCGTAAGATCAGTGGCTCCTTGCACCACGTTTGGTCTTATTCATGTTATATGGCTCATTGTGCCATGTGCTTGTACTGGTGTCGTCAGACAACTAACACACAATACCAGTGCAACTCATTCCGAAAGTAAAGATTGTGCTGCTGTCATCATTAAGATCTATGGTTGTCTTGGATGAGTTCATGGTGGGGTTCTTCCCTTAGCCTACGCCGACGATCTTGTTCTCGTCATTCATCCAACACTAGAGCTGCGTTGGAGATTAAGGCCAATAAGGCTTTGCGATGCCTCCAGAGTTGGGCCAGAACACATCAACTTACTCTCTACGGTGAGAAGACGAAGTCTATCTTATTGAAGGGGAAACTCCAGATACGCAGATCATCAGTTATGAAGATTAATAATATTCCAATTCGCCTTTATGAGGAAGTTAAATACCTAGGACTCTACATTGACACCAAGCTAACCTTCCATCCTCACTTGAAATACCAAGCAATTAAGATACATAAATATGCAACTAAGATTAGAAGAATCAGTAGAGCGGGTTGGGGCCTAAAACACAAAGCCCTCTCCCTAATTTACAAAGCAGTTTTTCTTCCGATTGTCAGTTAAGGTGCTTCAGTCTGGTGCACCAAAGTTGCACTGGAGCGAAACAAACGCAAGCTGGACTCCACACAGCGATTTATTCTTCTATCGGTAACCAGGGCGTACCGCACTGTCAGCACAGCTGCGCTCCAAGTAATCGCAGAGTATATGCGATTACTTGAAGTTGCCAAAAGAGGCCTTTTCCATCGTCTGAAAAAAGCATACCTACACAGCTACTTAATCTCCAACTGGACCTGACAAGATACCACAAACAGGAAAAAAGACGAATCTCAGATCACTCGCAGCGCCTCTGGCAGGAATCCTGGAATTCAACCCACAAAGGAGAAATAACAAAGAAGTTCTTCCCCTCAGTCAGCTTCACCTTTCCCAAGCCTCCTCCGTGGTACTCACCTGGATTGCAAGCAACCTTTTCATTAACAAGACATGAATCATTCAAACAAAAACTCAACTCTATGGGTATCGAATCACATCCCTTCTGTCATTGTAGAGATGAGGAGTCCTGGGCCCACGTTATGTATGAGTGCCCCTCCTATGAAAACCACCGGTTACAACTGTTTACAGAAATTCGAGGGACTCTCGGCAATCAGGAGCAAGATCTACTAAATGACAAAGATAAATATATTGCGTTCACTCGATTTGAGGCGTGCCAAGCTCACCGCGGCTAGGAGTCCAGAATATTCTCCACTCCCTGCTAACCCTCTTCGGGGGTAGGATAAATGTTATTATTGTTATTATTTGGTTTTTAGGAGCATTGGCAACTAAGGCCATATTGCTCCGGGAATATGCGGTGGTCAATTCCTGACCTTTCCGCATCCTCCGTATTTGGTGGTGACGGGCTCGAACCCTGGTCTAATCAAGGAGCGTGTGCTAAGCACTGCTGCTCCTTCCCACCTGGCTGCGGAGGTGCCGTAGTATAAATGTAAATCTGTGCTACAGAAACAATACTGCAAACCTTTTATGGGTAGGATTCATGCTGGCACCCAATTTAGGGTGCGGGATCACTGCTGGCACTCAACTGGGTGCTAGATCAATACACAGGGGCACCTGCTCCTGCGACTTTTAATCCCTTTCCCTATCCCCACTTCGCCTAAATCCATGGTGGACTGTCTTCACTATTAGTCCAACTTTCTTTCACCCCACAGTCTGACCACCTCCTCTCTTAATCCCTGTGAACTCTTCAACAATTTTTTTTTTTTTTTTTTGTGGCCTCTGTCAGGAAACTCAGGCGACCCTGGCAGAGGCCAGCCAGAGTATGATGGGCAGCCTGGCTCACATCCCAGTGTGGTGGCGGGCAACGTAGGATCTCATTAGGGCCCCTGCGGTCAAGAAGCCAGAGAAACAACAGAACCCAACACAATACTATACACATACATGCCACACACATTTTATAGCTGATATTAAATTCACTACCTCAAAAAGTAATCAGTTTTGGTTCTACCCAAGCCTTCTTACATCATACATTTTAACCGGCCACGGTGCTTTGAACGCTCGTCTTCTTCAATTCAATCTAGCAAAGTCAGATACCTATTTCTGCGGCGCCTCCAAAGTCTGAAGTCATGTCTTATTTTTTTCATGTCTTCGAACCGGTGTCCTACAGTGCATAATTATCAGTCACATAATTTCTCTCCTGGAAATGAAAGATATCTTATTGCAAATCAAAATGCCTTCTCAGCGCTACAGGAATTTGCCACACAGGTTTTCAACAGACGACGCGGATTACTGAGCTGACTTCTATACTCAACAAAGCTACTTTTTTTCTTTAATAATAATTATTATTTTAACATTATCTAATTAATTTATTATTTTTTATTTATCCATTTTTTATTTATTTATTATTTTTATTATTATTTATTTTTTTATCTTTATTTTATTTATTTATTTTTAGAAACGTAATAATATTTTGTCCATTAATTTTTTACCCTAAAATTGTTAATTATGCTAGTGGCAGTGGTTTTCAACCGGGGTGCCGCAACAACATTCTTGGGGTGCCGTGTAATTTGGGTTTAAGTTACTTAAAGTTATTATTATTCTTATTTTATTATTATTTTTTTAATTTATAAATTTATTTCATTATAAAAAGGGTATAATATAAAGGGTACGGTACAATGGATATTGTACCGTATCTTTTTAATTTTGTGGTGATCTATAATTGATCTTTATTTAGTACCTCTATATAAAGAATGAAATTATTATATAGGTATATATTAAAAGGTCGAAAACCACTGTGTTAGGTATTTCTTTTGGCCTAAGGGTGCCGTGAAAAAATTACTGGGACAGTAAGGGCGCCGTGAACCGAGAAAGGTTGGGAACCTCTGTGCAGCTAGTCCCTTGGGAACAGTTTTTTTTTTTTTTTTTTTTTTTTTGCTAGTCCCTTAGGGGGCAGGATTCGCTGGTCTCCAGTTTATTAGAGACAGGATTTTAAACTGCTTGTACCCAGATTTGGGCTTCCTGGGTACGGGAACAACTGGCATCCATTGCTATTACACTTTCTCAAATGGATGCGGGATTCTTTGTGGAATTCACCACCGTACGTGATTATAGGAGACTGTTGCACCCATAGGACTTGCGCTTATTCCTATGGGTGCTTATCCCGCATCCACTGGAGAAAGTGTAATAGCAATGGATGCCAGTTGTTTCCATACACAGGAATAAGCGCAAAGGGAAAAAATATTACATTTAGTTTAGTACGTGTATATGTGGGCCCGCTTTGCGGGCCCACCTATACACGTACTAAACTAAATCCTAGCTATACACGTACTAAACTAAATAAACACGTACTAAACTAAATCCTACAAAGCGGCCAGAAACAGCTAAACAACAACAGTTTAGCTATTTATGGCCATTCTACAGAGTCTTGTATATCATTACAGAGAACCATGGCAGAGATGAACTAACGTTTAGAGGACGCCTTGCGTAAGACACAACACATGTCCACACACACACTCACACATTTCTGGCATTTACAGAGTCCTGTATACTTCACAAGAGTACAGATGGTGCAGTTGTGGGAGACCACAGGTGGCGCATTACCCTAAACACTATGCCACCATTAAGATCGTTGCATTAATCAAATAGTTTAAATCCTGCGTGCCGAATTAAATGATCACCCCTCGTATAATGTCTCCCGTTAATTTATATGACTTTCATACTATGCTAAGTGCGAATATTTCTTCGAAATATTCGCACTTAGCATAGTATGAAATATTTAAAGCTATTTACATACAGCTCGAGTTTCGTCTTCATCTAGGAACACAACTGCTAAGATAATAAAGGATTGACATTTCGAGATTTTTAAATTTATTTCCCTATATTTTACAGGTTTTTCGGAATTATTAGTCACAAATAGTAAATCGAGGTCAGTATAGGAAGGAAACGGTTGTTGTGTCCATGAACTTGTGACATCCATATTAAGATGATTAAAAATTAAGACAAGAAACGTCATCTGCTCGGAGAACCGGTGTCCTACGATGCAAATATCAATAACGACTTCTTCGAAATTACCAAAGACGGGCACTTTTAACCAGGAAGGATTTAATGAATGACGTTAAGTTTCGAATAGTCTCGCTGACCCCCTCAATGCTTTCTGGGTCACCTGCCCCTCCTGCTCATCCATCACTGACAATTTCTTCAGGAGCTTAGCTAGTCGTTGTAGTTAACAAGCACGAGCTATGCACGTGATCTCAATCCCCAAATACGTCAAGCTTGTCTTATAGCCTTTGATCACATTTTATTTTAATGATTTTTCGTAGCCACTTCTTTTTATTCGCACTTTTGTAACTATATTTATTCGATTTTTTTTTTTTCGTGTATAGATAGCATATTATATCATGATCCTCAAATCTTAGAACCAATACAATGATTTTTTTTTTAATCTAGAATCTCTTGATCTCAAGCGTCGTGCCTGAAATCTTTAAAACAGATTTGTTTTCAAGCTTAAAATTGCAATTCTTGCAAAGAATTTTTCAAATCGAAACGAACGCAGCCATTGAATCCTCATTCGTAAGCATCGAAGAGAATTATACGAAATGTAAAATACTCGTGGAAATGCTTAGAAACCCGCGATTTCATGTGGTGATGGGATAATCGAATGATTAGTAATCTAAATATCCATAATCTAAATAATCGAATTGGCAACCGAAATATCGACAATCGAATGATTGGTAACCGAAATATCGACAATCGAAATAATCGAAGTTGTAGTTACTAACTACTACTCATTCGATTATACGGACGCTAGCCAAAAAAATATGAATCTATGTATTAAGACAGTCACAAACAGAAGAAATACAAATGAATGCGAACAAATGAAAAAAGATGCAAAGAAAACTGTGACATGGGGTGATGAGGTCTTGCCTTATTGAACATAAAAACTGCACTGGTTCGACTGCAGTAATCTGAAGCTAGAATGGGGAAAACGCGTGATCTATCAGACTTTGAAAAAGGTGAATGTTTAGCAGAAGCCACGATTCAAGAAACGAAAGACATAAGTGGCTTCTCAAAGGCATCCATCTCAAAGATTTTTAATGATTGGAAAGCAAGTGGTTCTTCCGCATCTCAAAGGCTTAATGTGGCAGGGAAAAAAAAAAAAAAAAAAAAAAAAAAACACAATACTTCAAGAGCGAAGCCGTTGTAATCTAAGGACTGTAGGAAAATTAGGACATCCAGTGTGCAGAAAATAACATCTGAATTCAACTAAGTCCAGAAGAACTGTCCTATTTCAACACGTACTGTCCTATTTTTAACCGTACCATGCGCAGGGAATTGAAGAAATTGGGTATTGGCAGTTGCCTGCCTATTCGGAAGCCACCTGTTTCAGAGAAAACAGAAAAATCAGCTTGTAGTGTTGCCGTCGACGTCGTGATTGGACAGTGGAACAATGGAAAAAAGTCATGTGGCCAGACGAATCACGATACACTTCAGTTTGCAGTGATAGTAGGGTAAAAAAAATTATTTGAGTCACAAATAAAAAAAAAGTATTTGAGTCACAGACTGGAAGTTGAATGAAATGAGCCTCATTAATATAATTATGACTATTCCTGCTGCTTTTCAATCATTCGTCCAGCTCCAATTCAAGAAAGTCCCACTCTTTAAATTCTGTGTAGTTCGCATAGCATTCAGTGATGTTTATTATCGTATTTTAAACAACTGGACATTTTTAGTGTATTTAATTTCAGAATGACACAACGAAATCATGACGATTTTTGAAACGAGATGGGTTAGCGATTTTCGCATTTTTTTTTTTTTTTTTAAACGAAGTTCTTCATTCCCACGACGAGCAGTGTCCATTGATTACCACTATCTTTTTCCGCTCAACCATCCTTTTAGAAATGTTCTTGTTTACACTCCGGCAAGACCATCAAGTCAGTGGAGTTTACAATAAATCAATCAATACAAACGTTAATCTTATTTAGCAGTCACGGGCTTGAACCCTGGTCCACTTAAAGATCGTGTGCTACTACACTCGCACTCCTGACCACTCGGCTACGTCACAGCAACTTTCCCTTAATGTCATACTGCTCCAATTTGTATAGCAGCCTTCTGTGTTCAACAGTATCAAAAGCTTTCCTGAAATCCAAGTATATCATATCAAAATTATTTTTTTGCATCCAGTTCTTTATGATCACATCGTAGTATCCAATCAAGTTGGTAAGGCAAGATTTCCCCTTGACAAACCCGTGCTGTGCCTGAACTATAGCTGCAGCCTTGTCAAGGTGATATTTTAAAATTCCCCCATTAAAATTCCCCCCCCCCATTTTAATTCCTTTGAGAGCATCTACCTTAACGTACCAACTGTGTGGTAGATAATGAAAAAGACCTGGGAGTAACTGTGCAGTCAGATATGAAGTTTTCTGATCAGTGCAGACAGGCTGCCAATGACATACAGGAATTTTGCTAGTAGGGATAAGGAGATGATTATCCTTTTGTATAAGGCAATGGTCAGGCCACGCCTTGAGTATTGCGTACAGGTATGGAGGCCTCATATCAGGAAGGATGTAGAGTGAGTTGCTTGAGCGAGTACAGAGAAGGGAAGCAAGATTGGTGAGTGGATCGTAGGGGTCCTCTTACCAAGAAAGGCTTAAGTTTTTCAAACTGCAGCGTCATGTAACTTGTGAAAAATGTGCAACTTGTGAAATGTTTGTGGGACTTTCTGTAACAGGACATGATCTAGCTAAGGAGGATGTCTTTGTATGTGCAGGGAGTGTGAAGAAATTAGGCGCAAACTCGGCGTTCTGTTGGCGTGTCTGAGAGCTTGAAGCAAGGAGGATCAAAGCAAAGCACAAAGGAGGATCAAAGGCTGACACAAGCAATTATAGACCTGTGAGTTTAACTTCTGTTCCAGGAAAATTAATGGAGGCGTTAGTTAAAGAAGCACTGAACGATCATTTAGACAAGACTTCAGTTATAGCTCGGACACAGCATGGTTTTGTTAAGGGGAAATCTTGCCTGACCAATTTGATTGGATACTATGATGCAGTCACAAAGGAACTGGATGCAGGGAATAACTTTGATATTATATACTTGGATCTTAGAAAGGCTTTTGATACTGTTGCACATGGAAGACTGCTGCACAAATTGGAGCAGTGTGACATTGGAGGCAAATTGCTGTTGTGGATAAAGGGGTGGCTGAGGGGGAGAAGACAGAGAGCGGTAATCAATGGACACTGCTCGTCGTGGACTAATGTTATTAGCGGAGTCCCTCAGGGCTCAGTGTTGGGTCCATTATTGTTTTCTGTATTCATAAATGATATTAATGATGGTATATCAAGCTTAATGTCGACGTTTGCAGTCGATACAAAAGGTAGGCAGGGTTGTCAAGGACACTACTGACACTATGCTGCTGCAACAGGATCTGGAAAGGTTGAGCAGATGGGCTGAGAGGTGGCAAATGAAGTTTAACATTGACAAATGTAAAGTACTACACATGGGAAACAGCAACCCCAGAGCAATGTATCAACTCTGTGGTACTACACTGACAGTGGTAGAGAATGAAAGGGACCTGGGGGTGGTTGTGCAGGCAGATATGAAGTTCTCTGAGCAGTGCAGACGGGCTGCAAGAGTAGCTCATGGTGTATTGTCGATGATATATAGGAATTTTTCTAGCAGGGATAAGGAGGTGATTATTCCCTTGTATAAGGCAATGGTCAGACCACACCTAGAGTACTGTATACAGGTCTGGAGGCCTCATTTCAAGAAGGATGTAGAGCTGCTGGAACGAGTACAGAGAAGGGCAACAAGATTAGTGAATGGAACAAAGGGGTGCTCTTACGAAGAAAGGCTTAAGTTTTGCAAATTGCAGTGTCTGGAGACTAGGCACCAGCGAGGTGATCTGATAGAGGTGTATAAAGCCTTGAATGGTTTGAACATGCTCAATGCTGATGGGATTCTTCCTCTCGCTCAGAATAATCACCTGAGAGGGCATAAATTCAAATTGAGGAAAGACAGATGTAGGATAGACGTGCGGAAATTTGCCTTTAGCCAGCGGGTGGTTGGTTGGTGGAACAGACTTCCATCCCTTGTCGTGGAAGTTGATAGCCTAAATAAGTTTAAGGCTCTGCTGGACAGGTATTTTGAACGAACAGAGGGGTGAAGTGGAATTGGTTTTTTTTTGGCTGATGCTGCATAAGCTTGCTTTCTTGCATCAAATGCCTCTACTAATGCTAATGTGAGTTCTTCTGCCTGTAATAGGCATCTGCTGAGTACATGGGATGGATAACCACATTTGGTTAGGTCCGCCTTCACACGGGAGATCTCGTTACGCCTAATTGTGTCGGTGCTGGAATGGCTCCAAGCCCTGGAGAATAGGGTGCGGGCAGTGCTATTGAGATGGCTTGGTGCGTGGCCGGACCTGTAGTTAGTGAATTGACCGCACCACATAGGTTTGCGGTATACTGAGGTCTCTAGATGTGGGCCTACGCGATGCACTAGGACGTTCAGGAACGGGAGCGTACCGTTCACCTCTGATTCTATGGTAAACTTGATGAAATGAGATAGGGAGTTGAGGTATTCTAGCAGTGCAGTTTCAGAACCACGTGGTATTACGGTAAAAATATCGTCAACGTATCTACACCATGTTGTAATAGGTGGGTTCTGGTGTATCTGCTCCTCCAGATCTTCCATGGCGATGTTGGCATTGTAATCAATCAAATACAATTTAATTGATTACAATGAAAATTAATAGGATTAATAAATTTAATTGATTAATTGACATCTTACCTTCTATCGAGTTCGAGATATACGTTACGCTATACCGTAACGATCACAATGTTAATAGAATAGAATAGAATAGAATCTTTAATTGCAGCAATGATAGACATACAATTAGTCCCGTCACGGCATGGTGGTGCCAGGGGTTTACAAAACATATTTACAAAAGATACATGAGAAAAACATAAGTTACATCAGATTATTAACAAAGCACAGTTTTACATTTTCAGTTCGACGAGGATACCCTTCCTGTATTTTTTATTATTGACCACTTCTTGGAGGTCCCCGTCGATGGCTTGCTTTGGCAGGAATCTGCTGATTAGTACTAGCCGGTTACGGTTTGCTAGCAGCTGTGCTGAAGACCGGAGATAAGGGGGAGGAATGCGCCAAGAGCAGTGATCCCAAAAGTTCGGCTCTGTAATTTTACCGGTGGCCATCTTGATGGTGAACAGCAGCCTTCTTTCTCCGATGTAGGACCGGAGCCTGCGTAGTTGAAGAGCTTCTGCTAACTGCGTTGATCTGGGAGCTGGGGGAAGGTGGAGTTTGCTGTTGGCCCATTTTAGAAGCCAGAATTCGGCAGAGAATATTCTTTTAATGTTGGATTCGGCGGCCGAGGCCCATATCTCTGAAGCATACAGTATTGTCGGGTAAAGGATTGATACGATGTATCTTTTTTCCAGTTGTGGGTCGGTGGTGTGGAGCAGCTGTTGTTTGGCGACCCAGCGTAGTGAATTCAGCCTCGACTGTATGAGGCTTATGTGATCATTGAAAGATAGTTTGGAGTCGAAAACGACCCCCAGATCTTTGTGTGTTTGAACACTTGGAACTGAGGAACCGTTAAGCACAGGCTCCAACGTTGTTGGGCTGCCCTTTAGAGAATAAGTTATTTGTGCCGATTTTAGGGGGTTGATTTGGAGGTTGAAGATATTGACGTAGTCAGCCATGTCCTGCAGTTTGCTAGTGATTTGCTGAGTGATTTCGGCTGCCGAGTTGGATGGCGAAATTCTAGTAAGGAGCTTGACATCGTCAGCATATGTGATCCAATTGCACTTATTGGTCACAAATGGCACCATGATTGCTGAGAAGAGAATGCCAGACAGAACGCCTCCTCCCTTGAGGTACACCAGCAGTTATGTGACACGTGAAGGTCTTTGTTCCGATCTTTAGAACAAGGGTCCTCTTCGATAGGAGAGATTCTAGGAACCAGAGAACATCGCCGCGAAAATTGAAGTAGTTTTCTAAGAGACGTAGGAGATTAGGTATATAGATGGCATCAAATGCGGAATGGATGTCAAGATATATAACTGACAATTCCTGTCTTTGTTCGAAGGCATCTAAGATGTGCAGAGTGGTTGTTACAAGGTTAGTTACAGTTGACCTTCCTGATATCCCATAGTGTATTTGCTGAGGACTGTCACGGAGAATTTGATGGGTGACAGACGGTAGCAATGCTTTCTCCAGAAATTTTAGCAATACAGAGGCGCAAGCGATGGGCCTATGTTGGCTTGGGAGCGTCGATTGTTGGTGCTTAGGAAGGGGCCAGACAGAGTACCTGTTCCACTGGGGTGGAAAGAAATGAACTTCGAGGCATCTGTTGTATAGGTTGAGGAGTGAGTCGATGATGAAGACACTTGAACATTTGATTATGAACTGTGGGATGCCATCGTCACTGGTGGTTGTTGTGAGAGGGAGAGTATTAATGGCCTGCATCAGCTGTTGCTTGGAAATTCGGATCGTAGCGAGACTATCAGTGAGATGAGAGCGGTTGAGGAGTGGCCGATTAAGTAGAGCTGGAGGTTGATTAGAAAATCTGGCAACGTAGTGGAGCCCGTCAATTGGGTCGATGTTGCTGGAAGAACTAGCCTTTGTTCTGTAGAATGGTTTTCCCCTTTTTAGGTTTCTTTCGAGGTGCTTTTTAATTGCAGCTGATTTGTTTCTGTTGAATTCGGCCCTGGCTTTGGAGAATGAAATGCGGTCTTGGACATCGCCGGAAGCTTTCCACTTGGCGTGTAGTAATTGTTTGTAGTGGAAACTTTGGTTGAGCTGGGGAGTCCACCATGCTCTGGAGCGCGGAGTAATGGTGACTGTCTTGGTAGCGGTGTGAAGGGCTATGGTATTGATCCATTTGGTCATTAAATCGATTGCGAGGCTCAGTTCACATCCATCTAAGATGTTCCATGGGACTGTGGATGCGGCTTCAATGCAGAGTGCCGGATTCAGAAATTTTGGAGCGGTGACCTTTTTCACAGATTTGGTTTTGGGGATATTGAAATATTTTTTGGGTAGGAGAGCTGTAAATATGATTGGTTGGTGGTCTGATTGAAACATGTCGGCTGTGGTTTCTTCGACTTGGCATGTTGCCGAGGAATAAACTATGTCCAGTAGGTTTTGGTCTCTCGTTGGCTGGTAGTTAACTTGGAATATTTGGATTGATTGGAGAGATTCTGTGAGACGACTTTTGAGGTGTTGGGTAGATGGCGGAAGATTGAAGTCCCCACATACGATGTGAGTGGCTGCTGGGTGGAGATTATTTATTAACAAGTTAGTGGCTGCGTCAATGGCCATCATAGTTGGCGTTGGAGGAAGGTACAGGGATGCGACGTCTATAGTGGTACCTTGATGTTCCAGAGTTATCATTAAGGCTTCCACGTCTTGAGAGATACTTGAGACAGAGTGTACGATGGAGAACTTTGTCGTATTGAAAATTATAGCAACTCCACCCCCTCTGCGGTTATCGCGAGAGGCAGCCAGTACATGAAAGCCTGCAGGAATGGAGCAGCTGATATCTGTCTGGTTCGCCTCTAACCACGTTTCAGCGAGGCACAATATGTCTAGTGAGTTTGATAGTAGAATCTCTTCCAGTGTATTAAGTTTATTTCTTATTAGTTATATCCTTAATTATTTCTTAAATTAGTTATATACTTAGCTAAACGCAAAAAGTTATATGCACAACGAGTTACTTATTTATCACAATTAAAACCCTACTATTCGCGCCAAAACACCGATACAACAGCGGTAAGAGTAGTAAGTTGTAATTTAACTAATATTGCCCTGCTTACAATCACTATAACAGTGGCGGCAAGATTTGAACGATACAAAGGTTCGACGTGCATTAAGTAATGTCCGACAAAATCTAACTAAATTAAAAATAAACATAAAAATTACGCAATTAAAGGAAACGATAAAAAAGGTATAACTTTCTCCATTTTTACAAGCGTCCCGATTTCATATTTACGGGCACATCATCACAACGCAGCCACTTTATAATCAAGCCTCCCATATTGGTCACCACAAGATCTGATCAGCATAATAATGAACCAATGTAGATCTTCCAGAATATTAATATTTCGCATATATACCGAATAATCATATTTTTAAACCTATTTTATTAATATATTTACTCAGTTTATGCCTAGGATAAATGAAGTTGATAATGAACAAGAAATACATAAAAGCTGTCACACTTTATTTTTACAATTTGATTATTCTTACTTTGTTTAAAAGCGTTACTGCAAAATACTTGTCAGGCAATAGCTATTAGTTGAAAAATGTCAGAAGCAAACCTGATGGTTGAAAGGATTTGGTCATTGTCCAAATGATACACCGAAAACAAACGTTCCAGTCCTGTCAGTGGCTCCGTCTTCTGCAAATTCCAAAAAAAAAAAAAAAAAGCTTTGACGTAGCCGAGTGCTCAGGAACGACAATGCAGTAGCACATACTCTTTGAGTGGACCGAGGTTCAAGCCAGAGTGATTGAAAAATACGATTAATAATTTTCTTCATGATTCACTGTGAACTCCTCCGACCTAGTTAGTGGTCGTGATAGACTGCAGTGCTACTCAAAATGTGGTCCGCGACGAATTGGATATTGGTCGCGGACGTTACCAGTCCACAACGATTCATCCGTTACCGATCCGCGAGATTTGTATTTTACAAAGTACTAGCCGCGACGGATTGGAAATAAAAGAAACTGGTCCTTCACCACAGATAGTTTGGGAAGCACTGTGTTAGAGTGCATTGTAAACAACAGTCTCGGTCAAATGTGAAGATCATGCTCATTGTATTTTTTGACGCTGTTCATTATAAATTTGTCCTGCATGGTGTAACAGTGAATCAGGAACACTAAAAAATATTCTTCCGTGATTTCGCAGCGCTGTTCGGAAAAGTGTGCTTCGGAGAATTAGCGCTTGCATCATGGTAGCGCTCGGTGTTTGCCATTCCAGAATTTCTTGAGAAGCATTCATTCCCTGTAGTACTCCCACTGCCATACTCATTGGATTTAGCATCTGTATATGTCTGTTTGTTTGTTTTTTGTTTCCCCATGCTTAAAGCTCTCATGAAAGGGAAAAGATTTGCAACGAATGAGGAAATTATTCAGAACGCGACACAGGCACCATTAACAATTCTAAAAGAAGCTTATTAGTAATGTATCCAGAAGTAATACGATAACGTTGGAGGCCACTTCGAAGGAGAACTGTTCGAATAGCGAGTAAGCTTCATCGTTTCCCTGTGCTTCAGAGAAAAATGATGAAGCTTACCAGCTATTCATTTCCTGAAAGTTTTGTTCACACCTCATACATTACATGGATATGAGCAACAAGCTCATTTCCATCACAATGAAGGCCAGCAATTAGCAAGCATATACAATACGCAAAAGCAGCTAGCACAAGCCCTTGAGGCCTGTCTATTTTTTACAACCCCCCTTCCCCCTCGATCACTAATAATGATGGAAGAAACAGTGTAGGTCAGCATGTTGTCGATAATCCTCACATGCAAAAACTCGCCGCTCTGTATCATCAGTAAGGATGTGGTGTAGAAACTTGGCTGAAACGCATTACATTCCCCAAATCCTGAGTAAAAGTTGATTTACATGTCTCGGAAGCAGTACTGTACTAATTTTACTAAGGGCTTCGCATGGGCGACTGAATCACTGGTTTTTGATGTTGAAGTGAGGGGGGACTGTCCGTGGATCATTATTATTACTATTATTTCTCCTGATGTTTTTTTGACGTGAATACGTCTTTAAATTAGGTCCAGTATACGGGGGTCTCTACGAAAACTCTAGCGACCAAAAAAATGGCAAGATTTGTCGCGCTTATATCTCGTAAACTATAAATGATAATCTAATGATTTAAATTTTGTTGTTGGATAGAGGGTTTATGTCCGTATCTAAAATGGTGGATAGTGGAGGTGTGCAGCGGTGAGGGGTAGCGCTTGCGCGTGAACACTGAAAATGGCGACGCCGCACGGCGTTTGGGCAGTGTAACTTTGGTTGCGAAGAGATAGGACGTTGAAGTTGATGTCGATTTGTAGAGAATAACAGGATCTACAATATTATTTAACAATAATAACCGATAAAATAAAATTTGTAAAGTTATAAGCCCATAAGTGTGCTGAGTTGAAGAAAATTTTCATAATGTCGAAAAAATTGCAAAGGAAATATGAACAGAAATGTAATAAACGTATATCATTAGAAAGAAAAATTCAAAAGTTCAACGTGAGTTCAACTTGAAGTACATTTCTACATTGCCCACTACTCTGGGCAACACTTGTATAGCTTTAACCTTTGTAAGAAACATCGATGTAAATACCATGCCATATATATGTATCTTACTTCTTAGTAGTAGTAAATTAATAAGAGGAGTTTACCTCAATATAGTACGTGGAACACTTCCGTATGATACCCTCCAGAAATTAAAACGGAAAAAACGAAAAAATCGACAACTTACCGGTACATTAAAGTAAAATATAAATAATTAAAGTAAAATATAAATAATTAAATAATCAATTTAACACAATTCAAAATCAATTCAAAACAATTAAAATTCAAATTAACGCAATTAAAAGAATCTAACGAAAATATTCAAAACGATTTTCCTTCCTGAAGCTGACAATGCTTTTCGACCGACTGTCGTGATCACAGGAATGAAAATTACCGAATCAGGCTAAACCTGCAACTTAAATAGTGATTATGTGTCTTCGCGCATGCGCGTAAAGGTCCACGCATCGGAGATCAAATATGGCCGCCGAACATTAACAGAATTCTCGTGTAATTTAATTTCAACGGTTTCTGCAATTAATAGTCGCGTATAATTACGTTGAACGTTAAGTATTTTGGCCTCGTTAAATAAAAAAGTATGTTTTTCGTTAATGGCATGAAAGGCTAATTCTGACGCTGCTGAACGAGAAGCACGAACAGAGGCTTCGTGTTGATTTACACGGATATTAAGAGAAAACCGCGTGGAACCCTGATAAGACGAGTCGCAATCACCGCAAGAAATGTTGTATACTAGATCATTAATTTGTGTTGCGAACGCCGAAAGAACCGAGCGATTGTTCAGTATAGTGTGTAACTTCCGTATAGGCCTAGCTATAATTTTAAATTCGGTATCTTTAAAGAATCTGTTAAGCTGTTTGTGCCACTGTTCAACATATGGGACAGAAATAAAGTATTTTTTGATATTACTATTGTTGATTGGTGCAGTATTTTGTATCCTATCCTTAGCTTGTACCCTAATTCGATTTATTGTGTTAATGGGATAACCCCTGTTCAAGAATCTGCTAGTTAATATTTGTATTTCTGAGTCTAAAGCAGAATCCGTCGTTGAATATTTATAGGCATTTAGAAATTGATTAAAGATAATCGATCTTTTGTAGGTGAACGGGTGGTAGCTATTAATAATGTAGAAGTATACCGGTGTTTGTGGGTTTTCGATAGATGCTAAATTGTATTTTGTTCGAGTCCCGGGTAAGCGTGAAATTTAGAAAGTTTAATGACTTAGTATCCGTATCTTCCCTTTCCAGTGTAAATTTGAGTCTAGAATGAATATTGTTAAACGAATGTAAAATATCTTGGATAGTACTACTATCGGTAATAACTAGAACATCGTCTAAATACCTCCCATAGTATGTGATACGGGGACGAAAAGGTGTCAAATGTATCTGCTCAATCGTTGAGAGATAGATCTCTGACATTAAGCCACTCAGGCTCAAACCCATTGGTAATCCAAAAATTTGTTTGTACACCTTGTCTCGAAAGGTGATGTAGTTAGCCTCAACTAATAGTTTAATTAAGTGAAAAATCTCCTTTATAGGCAGCTTCGTATAATTAATCGGTGTCGAGTTTTTATTTAACATATCCCAAATAATATCTAATGTGTATTCAACGTTTACATTCGTATATAATGATGTAACATCTAATGAGAATAAATTGTCATTGTCGCCGAGTCTACAGTCTTTAAGATTATTAAATAATGTATCGTAATTCTTAATCCCAAATTGTATAACCTGTCTAAAAGGTTTTATAATGTTATATACATGTGTGGCTAAGGCTGAAAATGCCGAGTTCCTGTAGGAAACAATAGGTCGAATCGGAATTTTTTTTCCGATTCGACCTATTGTTTCCTACAGGAACTCGGCATTTTCAGCCTTAGCCACACATGTATATAACATTATAAAACCTTTTAGACAGGTTATACAATTTGGGATTAAGAATTACGATACATTATTTAATAATCTTAAAGACTGTAGACTCGGCGACAATGACAATTTATTCTCATTAGATGTTACATCATTATATACGAATGTAAACGTTGAATACACATTAGATATTATTTGGGATATGTTAAATAAAAACTCGACACCGATTAATTATACGAAGCTGCCTATAAAGGAGATTTTTCACTTAATTAAACTATTAGTTGAGGCTAACTACATCACCTTTCGAGACAAGGTGTACAAACAAATTTTTGGATTACCAATGGGTTTGAGCCTGAGTGGCTTAATGTCAGAGATCTATCTCTCAACGATTGAGCAGATACATTTGACACCTTTTCGTCCCCGTATCACATACTATGGGAGGTATTTAGACGATGTTCTAGTTATTACCGATAGTAGTACTATCCAAGATATTTTACATTCGTTTAACAATATTCATTCTAGACTCAAATTTACACTGGAAAGGGAAGATACGGATACTAAGTCATTAAACTTTCTAAATTTCACGCTTACCCGGGACTCGAACAAAATACAATTTAGCATCTATCGAAAACCCACAAACACCGGTATACTTCTACATTATAATAGCTACCACCCGTTCACCTACAAAAGATCGATTATCTTTAATCAATTTCTAAATGCCTATAAATATTCAACGACGGATTCTGCTTTAGACTCAGAAATACAAATATTAACTAGCAGATTCTTGAACAGGGGTTATCCCATTAACACAATAAATCGAATTAGGGTACAAGCTAAGGATAGGATACAAAATACTGCACCAATCAACAATAGTAATATCAAAAAATACTTTATTTCTGTCCCATATGTTGAACAGTGGCACAAACAGCTTAACAGATTCTTTAAAGATACCGAATTTAAAATTATAGCTAGGCCTATACGGAAGTTACACACTATACTGAACAATCGCTCGGTTCTTTCGGCGTTCGCAACACAAATTAATGATCTAGTATACAACATTTCTTGCGGTGATTGCGACTCGTCTTATCAGGGTTCCACGCGGTTTTCTCTTAATATCCGTGTAAATCAACACGAAGCCTCTGTTCGTGCTTCTCGTTCAGCAGCGTCAGAATTAGCCTTTCATGCCATTAACGAAAAACATACTTTTTTATTTAACGAGGCCAAAATACTTAACGTTCAACGTAATTATACGCGACTATTAATTGCAGAAACCGTTGAAATTAAATTACACGAGAATTCTGTTAATGTTCGGCGGCCATATTTGATCTCCGATGCGTGGACCTTTACGCGCATGCGCGAAGACACATAATCACTATTTAAGTTGCAGGTTTAGCCTGATTCGGTAATTTTCATTCCTGTGATCACGACAGTCGGTCGAAAAGCATTGTCAGCTTCAGGAAGGAAAATCGTTTTGAATATTTTCGTTAGATTCTTTTAATTGCGTTAATTTGAATTTTAATTGTTTTGAATTGATTTTGAATTGTGTTAAATTGATTATTTAATTATTTATATTTTACTTTAATTATTTATATTTTACTTTAATGTACCGGTAAGTTGTCGATTTTTTCGTTTTTTCCGTTTTAATTTCTGGAGGGTATCATACGGAAGTGTTCCACGTACTATATTGAGGTAAACTCCTCTTATTAATTTACTAATATTATTATCAACGTAGAACATATTGAGTATTACAGCTCTGATTCATACTATCTAGTATCTTACTTCTATCATCGGCATTTGATAAATTAAAATTATACTTCACTTATAACCACCAAGACTTTATTCATTTACATCTTACCCTTCCTCTAATAACACAAAGACGGATTCACACCTTAAACGACTGCGGTTGTGTCCCCGTACACAACGCACCCCATTTTTTTCCCTTTTCATCCCTATACAAGTACTAGTACCAAGCACACAGGGTGGTTGTTATGTTCCGCTATTATTGTAATTGATCGAGAAGCTCTCTGACTATCCTACAGGTGTTCAGGATTGCAGCTTTTTGGAGTTCCTTGTAGGTTATTATTATAAAACAGTTTCTTTTCTTTTATTTTTTTTTATGGGATTTACCCCCCCCCCCGCCCCGGTGACGAGTACTGGTACCAAGTGCATGTGATGGTCGATTGTGTCCGGTTACTATTACTATTATTGTTGTTCCTGTTGGTCGAGGAACTCTCTCACTATCCTACAGGTGTTCAAGATCGCGGCTTTCTGGAGTTCAGTGAAGTGTTCTCTGGGAGGTCTAGCAGCAACAAGTCTCCCAGAGAACACTTTATTATTAGTAGTAGTGGCAAATGATGCAACAAAGCAAGCTTATACAGAATCGGTAAAAAAAAGCAAACATTTCCCATTTCATATCCTCTAACGGTCTGTCTAGTCCTTCCTTGAATTTATTCGAATTAACCACCTCTACACCAGATGGAAGTTTGTTCCAAAGAAGGAAAATTTCTGCACATCTGATCTGCAACTGTCATTCCACAATTTGAATTCAGGAACGCTCACAAGTGTAGTCTCAACAAGAGGAAGGATTCCATTAGCACTGAGCTTATTATTATTATTAAATCAGTTTATTGACCTAATAAATATGGTCTGAGCCCCTTACACAGCCATTCAGCTAGGAGGGCGATCCATAATACAATTAATTATTTACATTCTATATAAACAAATAAGTTTACATTATATATGAAAAATATAAATCAGTTTTAACAATCGGTCAACTTACACAAATAACAGCCATAAAAATAAAATATTTACAATATCAGAAGCCGATTTAATAATAGACAAATTTAGGTACAGCTTTTCCGGTGGGAGTAAATGTCATAGCTCCATCCACGTGAACGTTTCCTGTAGTTTTTCTGGATAGCTGGATGCAAGAAAGCAAGTGACCTTATGACCTTATGCAGCAATAGCCAAAAAAAAAAAAAAAAAAAAAAATTACAAAACAATTCCCTCTAAATGTTTGTCCAGTTCCTCTTTAAATTTATTTAACCTATCAACTTCCACGACAGATGGAAGTTTGTTCCAGCAATTAACCACCCGCTGGCTAAAGGCAAATTTCCGCACATCTAGTGTTCGGGGAACATAGTACTTAGGCGACCTAGATTGTCTAGCCCTGTTTGAAGAGGAAGCCGTGGTTTCCGACTGGTAGCGTCCTGCTGTTCTGGGAGTCCTAATGATGTCGTCCATTCTGGGGGCATCTATACGTCCGGTTATGAGTTTAGTGAGTGTTAGAATATTTTGGGTAGCAATCTGATGTTTCCAAGGCATCACGTATAAATTCGAGTAGAGCACCGATCTAGAGATGGTATATGTCTCCCTGTTATTTTATTAAGCCATTTAAGGATCCAGTACTCTAACCAGAGAAATTTGAAGTGGGTTTTAGGCGCTGAGGACCAGATGACGGAGGAATAAAATGGAGTGGGATAAAGGCAGCGTTGGACATATCTGATGATAAGCCGAGGATCATGTATTCCTGTGAGCTCTTGGCGTAGCAGCCACATTGCAGCATAGGTCTTAGTTTTGGTGACGCTTAGATGCTGCTGAATTGTGAGACCCTCATCCCACGTTAAGCCTAGGTCCTTATGTGAGATGACTTTTTCTATAGTTCCCCCCCCCCTCAGATGTTGTATGTTGTTCCTTAACCTTTTGTTTGTAAAGGTCATTTATTCAATCCATTCCAAGCCTTAAACACCTCAATCAGATCTACTCGCAGGTGCGTAGTCTCCAAATGCTGCAATTTACAAAACAGAAGCCTTTCCTGATAGCGCACCCCTTTGGTCAACTCAATCTTGTTGCTGTTCTCTGCACCTGTTAGAACAGATCCACGTCCTTCCAAAAATGAGGCTTTAAGGCCTGTATGCAGAACTCAAGATGCGGCCTAACCATTGCCTTATTCAATGGGATAATCACTGCCTTATCCTTACTAGCTCATTGACAAAACGAGCTATCCTGGCATTTTTCTGCATTGCTCAGAGAACTTAGTATCTGACTGCACAATTAGCCCAAGGTCTTTTTTATAATCGCAGATTAATGTACCAATTGTGTAAAACTACCCTGGGTGTAGTCCAATCAACCTTCGTGTCACATGAAAACTTAGACATTAAGCCTGATATGCCTTTATCAAAATCATTAATAGATACCAGGGGTGATCATTTAATTCGCGACTAGTGCAAGATTTTATGTTTACCGCACAAACTTTCCATAACCGCAGCTGCTAGAGGCTCTTTCTTTGATCGCTTCTGAGCAGACTGTATGCGCATGCCACTTCTTGTCAAGCTAGTGTTGAGTGAGGAGAGTTTTTTCAGTCGCGTGTCACTGAAGATCGTTTTGAAGTAAGTATCATGTCGTACATACAAATTTAACAGCGATATGTGATTCGTTATTGTCTCAGACGGGGCCTAAATGCATTCGAAACAGTTAAAGAGATGAACGACGCGTATGGTAATGTGTGTCTTGATAGGTCGGCCATATTCCGGTGTCATTTGTCATTTGAATGAACTATATATATATTGTCGCCTACTGTGCTTCCACACATATGCCACTAATACATAATAATTTTACTTGCATTTTAATCTTTCTAGGTTAGTATTGTTAATCAACAATGTTACACAAGTTAACTCATTTCAAGTAACAATTAACAAAATTAGACAGAACGACCATTTAGCCTTGCGGCAGGGACGGCGTCTCCGCCCCCACCACGAGGAGGTAGGTCGCCCTATCCAGCAAACCTCAAACATCATCGTCTTGACTTATTTAAGATCTATCGGCGAGCAAAATCTGCCTTGGAAAATTTGACAAATCTGTCAAATTTTCCAGCCTCAAGATAAAGCTCCACCAAAGCCTCGCTCAAGGTCAGTATACAGGGGACAGCTCGGCCCAATGTGGTTACTAGTCTCTGGCTCACCACATGGGCATAAGTCTGAGGCCACCAACCCCAACTGGAGCAACCTCGATCTCAAGCCATGTCCAGTCAGGACACAGCAAACGGCCAATCCAAACCGGAGCCAAGCTCTGTGCTGGCTCACGGTCTGCACGGAGGAGATAAAAGCAAACTGATGTTTACCATTTTCAGAGTGTGCCCATGGTCATCAATTCGTCACTAATCCTCCTCCACTCAATACTTATATTTATGGCTCCATCCGCCGGCCCGACCAGGCACGACTGGACACCGAAAATTCTTTCGGGAACTCCCCTCCTCAAAGAAAATCTTAGGTAAGCCTGAGCCACCTGCAGATCAGCCGGCAACTTACCGGCTAATACATATAATACATCGGTGGCCACGGTTCTACAGGCTCTGGTTATACCCAGAACAGCCGACCTCTGTGCAGAGAGGAGGATTCGGTGAATGTGCAAATACTTGATTCGCCCTCCCCAAGCCCCAGCCGCGTAAGTAGGGGTTGGGACAGAGATATTATCATAAAGGAGGTGGAGGGCTACTCCCTTAATGCCCCAATTCACGCGGGTGACTCGCTGGAGCTTGGCATACACCCGCCTCACCTTCTCCGCAAGTACCTGGCATGCGTCAGGAACGTCAGTCTCTCCTCCAGGTACACTCCAGTTAAAGAGATGAATGACGCCTATGATAATGTGTCTTGATAGGTCGACCATATTCTGGTGTGACCGAACTTTCTGGTGTGAAGTGGTTCCTCCATCAAGACAATGCCAGGCCCCATACGGCTAATACTGCGCAGGCAGTGATCACTGCCATATGTGCCGAGTTTTACCACATCCCCTTATTCACCAAACTTAGTCCCATGTGATTTCTTCCTGTTTCCACGTCT
This sequence comes from Mastigoproctus giganteus, assembly GCF_048544385.1. Classification (NCBI taxonomy): domain Eukaryota; kingdom Metazoa; phylum Arthropoda; class Arachnida; order Uropygi; family Thelyphonidae; genus Mastigoproctus; species Mastigoproctus giganteus. Next base: position 25,116,665 of record NC_143577.1, on the reverse strand, counting down.
GAAGAAAGCTCTGAAAGGCAGGCGTTTCGGGTTCGACACAACGATGTTCACAGAGTCACACCGGAAGCACTTCGCAGTCTTTCGAAAAATGGCTTGAAAGAAGCATTTAATGGGTGGATACGACGGTGGCGAAAGTGTATAAAGTTCAAGGGAGAGTATTTCGAGAAGAGAAATCCATAGCAGATTCAGATGACAATTAAGATCTTGCACCAGTTCGCTAATTAAATTATCACCCCTCGTATAATGCTTCCAATTTATACAGCAATCTTTTACATGCAATAGCATCAAAAACTTTTCCAAAATCTAAGTATATGATGTCAAAATTATTTTTTGCATCCAGTTCCTTTGCTACTGTGTCATAGCATCCAATCAAACTGGTCAGCCAAGATCACCTCTTACCAAATCCATGCTGTGAATGGTATTAACTGTATTCCTGTCTAGATGATTCTTCTTTATACGCCACTCTTTGATCCCCTCTTGATCCTCTGAATTGCAAATCTCCAGCCCATAGGGATCTTCCATGAATCCGGGAATTCTGTAATAATCATGGCTATAACCTCAGGTTATTTTTATTTATTTATTTTTTTTTTTTTTGCGTTTAGCTTCAATAATCATTGATGGATTGCCATTTCATCAGCACGATAGGTAGATTTAGCTGCTGATGAGTTCTCAGTGGCAGGGGACGATGCATCATGCAGACTTAAGTTTCCACGGAGAATTCGTCAGTAGCTAATTCTACTTATCCTACACATAACACTGTTCCGAAACAGGCCATCGTCTAGACTCAGAGTGACTCCATGTCAAGGTACCACTTCTTTCCAGGGGCGCCGTTGAGATTAACATCGGCTATAGAGCTTGATGAAAAACGTATCATGCATATCTTAATGCTAAAAACAATATAATGTGAACAGGCCCAACAGATAAAGTTTACAGTGAATTCTGTTTAATTAAAAAAACGTCTGTAGAAATGTTTTCAAGAGAGGTGGAGGACCTACAGAATGAAAATAAACTTTTTTTTACAAAAGTTTACACATACAAATATTTATTTTTTAATAATTATAATAGATATTTATTTTTTTATAATTATACTCTAAATTGTAGAATGTTATAAAAAGCATTTTGTATATCTTCCTTTCATTCTATGCAAAGGCCAATGATCACAAATCATAAATTAACGTTGATAACCACAAATTTTATAATTTGTTTTATTTTATATACACTATTTTCCAACCTCTTAAGCTTGGCTGAAAATTCTAAAGGCATTTACTATTTACAGAATCATTAGCAAAGGGATACTGGGCTCTTTTATTTTCATACTGTAACAATTTACTGAGTAGTTTTAATAAGTCGGTATTCGCTTCTTTAATCTTGGTCCTTTTCGTTTCGCTTTCTTGACTTGCACGTGACAACCCCCACGACTTCTGTTTAGCATACTGGTCTTGGTGTGCACGTGATGGACACGTGAAACACTTCCCTTACTGGAACGCGGCATTTGTCAGTGTCTTTTTTTCCCTTTCCATGTTTCCCACGTGTATCCCCTCCTGTCACCCCCCTTTATTTGGTTGCCACCAAACTTCCTGGTGAGTAGAAGAAATGTTTTTCACAGTCAATAGGACCGCTGGCCTCTCAATAATTTATCAAAAATGAGAACACCAAATTGTCCTCTGAATTTTTGCCTATGCCATTTATTGTCCTTTGCTTTCTCCTGCACCGTAGAACGAATAAAACTATAAATTAAGGAATAAAAAATGCATAAAGAGAATGAAGAGATTTATATATATAAACACAAGTAACATATCGATTAAAATACATTTTCGTATTCAAATTTTAAATTATTTTTCGTTAATAATTCTGCTTACCTTATTTTCTCAGGCTTAGCAAGTATCATTTCCCAGCCATGACTCTGAACGAAGTAAGTTTACCTAGGCGTAACTACATTCCTTACAAAATTACACAGAAAATAGTTTTTTCAAAAATATTTTGGTTAATTTACTTAGAGAGTGCATCAATACTGTAAGGCTAATAAACCTGCCTCATAAAAATGCTTCAATTTAATTTAAAACAGAACAAAATACCAGGAGGCTTAACACCAATCTTCAAAACAGACGATAACGTCAAATACTGTATAATAAATTATAATAACTCCAAGGACGCCACCAAGCAGATACATCTAAAACCAGCAATAATTACAACCAGTTTGAAAAATAAATAAATATATATTTAATAATAGAGTAGGGCGTCGATTATTTATTTAATACGTCTTTCAGTCTAACAAACATTTATTCTTGTCCGTATTCGTTTACTAAAGTGGTATCCCAGGTTTTCACCTCATTATTAATTTTGGGAAATTTTCTTTTTTTCTGGGTAATACGAATTATGTTTTTTCTGGGTAATACAAAACGAATTATGTTAAAATGCCACTTTTTTTATTATTATAAAACATATAACGAATATTTAATTTCAATTACCATATCTTTGCCAAAATAAGTTATTTTTCTATATTTACACAGATATTTAATTGATTCAAAGAGTGTGCGAAAAATATTTAGCGCACCCCTTGACTCTGCCACAAATTTCACAGAAACTATAGATGCAAAACAGACATTTTGTGGAAATAATGGGGTTGGGGTGGAGCGTTTTTATCTTTATTTTGTATAACAGCGTTTCTCAGAGGGGCGCAGTTGACCGTAGTCGAAAGTTCTTTATTAAAAAAATTAAATTATTGAATACTTTTTAAATTAATTTAATGTGCATTTAAATTAAAATATCTAAATTTAAACACACAATGCAAAAATTTATGTAAACATTAAAATAATTCTGTTTCGGATAACACAACAATATAGTAAGAAAAATATACAGTATAGTATCAGTATTATGGCTTCCGTAGCCGAGTGGTCAGGAGCAGTAGTACACGCTCTTTGAGTAGACCGGGGTTCAAACCCCTCACGCCTAAATATATCGCTCTGCCAACCCGCACTGGACCAGCGTGGCAGATTATGGTGCATTTCCCTCAGCATGAATTGTTAAGGAGGCTTCCATCTTGTAGTGGGTTGATAATGGCTGCAGTTTTTTTTTTTTTTTATCAGCATTACTGTTCTTAAAAGAAACATCGTCTTTCTCAAAATGCCATCCAGGATAGAAGAGTTGGTATAAGACCCTCCTCCCCACATGGGGGTGGAAACGACCTGAGTTCGAATCCCGTCATTGAGGCGAGCATTAGCATTAGTTGAGGCATATGATGCAAGAAAGCAAGCAAAAAAAAAAAAAAAAAAAAACTTTCCCATTTCACTCATCCGGTCAATCCAAATGTCTACTTCAGCCTACTACTACTAATTTATTATTTAAGTTATCAACTTCCACAACAACAGATGGAAGTCTGTTTCACCAATCAACTACTCGCTGGCTAAAGGCAAACTTCCATACAGCTATTCTACCACTGTCTTTCCTCAATTTGAATCTATGCCTCCTCAGGTTTATAAACTGAGCAAACGGAAGAATCCCATCAGCATTGAGCCTGCTCAAACCACTCAAAATCTTATATACCTCAAACAGATCACCTTGCAGGTGCCTAGTTTCCAGATGCTGCAACTTTCTGAACTTATGCCTCTCTTGGCAAGAGCACCCCTTTGTTCCTCTCACCAATCTTGTTGCCCTTCTCTGTACTCGTTCTAACAACTCTACATCCTTCCTAAAATGAGTCCTCCAGACCTGTATGCAATACTCAAGATTTTGTCACACCATTGCCTTATACAAGGGGACAATCACCTCCTTGTCTCTGCTAGCAAAATTCCTATATATCATTGACAAAACTCCATGACCTGCTCTGGCAGCCCGTCTGCACTGCTCAGAGAACTTCATATCTGACTGCATAATTACCCCCAGGTCTTTTTCATTCCTCACCTCCCTGAGTGTAGTACCACATAGTTGGTACGTTTCTCTTGGTTTACTGCTACGATGCAGTACTTTGAATGTCAATGTTAAACTTCGGTTCCCACTTCTCAGCCCATCTGCCTAACTTTTCTAGATCCTGTTGTTTGCGCCTCCGTAGCCAGGTGGGAAGGAGCAGCAGTGTGTAACACACGCCTCTTGATTAGACCGGGGTTCGAACCCGTCACCACCAAATACGGAGGATGCGGAAAGGTCAGGGAATGACCACCGCATATCCCGGAGCAATATGGCCTTAGTTGCTAATGCCCCTAAAAACCAAGTAACAAACAGATCCTGTTGCAACAGCATACTGTCTTTACTTTCATTAACAACAACCCTGCCAACATTGGTATCATCTGCAAACTTGGACATTAAGCCTGAACCTGGACCGAATTAAGAATTATCAAGGGCAATTTTTCATTCTTATTTCGTGAAGCTTTATCAATACATATCACTTGTATACCACTAATAAAATAACAGAATGGTACTCAAGAGGAGCTAAAATAAAACCAGGAAGACAACAACGGAGATGAACAGATGAAATTCAAGAGTTCATGGGCAGTAAATGGATGGCCATTGCACAAAACAGAAGGAACTGGAAAGAACTGAAAAGTTGATGGAGAGATCCTGCAGTGGATTGAAACCGGCTAATGATGATGATGATGATGACCACTTGTATTGCTTCATCCTTAACAAATCAAATTTATAGTTCTTTCAGGGCAGGATTAACCATTGGGCCAAGCAAAGATATGAGCTGGGGGGAAGCGCATTTGGCTTGGTGTGTTCGTGAAAAATGAATATTCCACTTGCTACGGACTAAAAAAGCCACTTGTATAAGGGCTGATGTGTCCCGTTTCCAGTTATTCCGAGCGGACGAGAGGGTGGTATCTGGTGGAAACCACACGAAGCTATGCACCCGTCATGTCAACAAGGAACTGTTCAGTCAGGTGGACGGTCGGGACTGGTCTGGGACATGTTCAACTGGCACAGGTTGGGACCTCTGGTATGTCCAGAAGGGTTCAGGTTACGTGTCCATCTGTATCCCTTCATGGTCATCATCAACCAGGTAATACACCTCTCTACAGAGCAGTGGTGACTATAACATGGTTCGAAGAGCACTCCGCAAATTTTACCACCATTTGGAACGGCCTGCCTATTCACTGGACATGAACCCTGTGGAGCATATTTGGGATGCTGTGGAAAGGTCCGTTCAAGCTTTGAATCCTCCACCAGGAATGCGACGGAAATATGGACAGCGGTGCAGCAAGCATGGATGGAAATACCTGTGAAACTCTTTCGTGAACTAGTGGACTCAATGCCTCGCCATGTGACTGCCCTTATCCAGGTGAAAGGTGGGCCTACCCGTTAGTAGGCAGGTATCCTATGATTGCTGTTCACTCAGTGTATAAGGCAATTGTAAGACCACATTTGGAATACTGTGGTCAAGTATGGAGACCTAAACTGAAAAAAGACATTGAGCTTGTTGAAAGGGTCCAAAGATGGGCAACTAGGATAGTGTGATCGACAGAAGGACGACCGCATGAGGAAATACTCCGATTATGTCGGCTGCAGAACTTGGCAACCAGTCACCTCAGGGGTAATCTGATTGAGGTTTATAAGGCTTAGTAAACTGAATGAAGTTGGAATTCTCACTGTTATAAATAATTCCAAATTACAGGTTTAAAGTTTAGATCAGTATGTAAAAATATTCCTTTAGCCAGCGAGTCTTTGATTGCTGGAACAAATTTCCCTCGCAGGTAGTTGAGGCTGGCAGTTTGAACAAATTCAAAGATCAACTGAATAGTTACCTGTGTGAGGAGGGAAGCATATAAACTTGCATTTTCTTATCTACTTGTTTTTTTTTTTGTTTTTTTTTGTCAGCGAAGCAAAAGCCTGTGGCTTCCTTGCACTATATGGCGAATACTATTACTATTAAACTGGTTTCCAAGTTGGAAGGACATGGAAACAGAAGTTAACTAAAAAAATTGATACCTGTGGCCAAAATCAGAAATGCGCTTTGTTTTCATAAAAATAATGAAATTATACTTATATATTAAAATTAATTAATATTTTGAATCGAAAATAATTTTAATATTAACTAGGGGGTCGCCAACCCCCGGGCACGCTTTTCTACGTAAAATATAGAGGTATGACGGAGTAAGTCAAATCTTTTTTACGTAAAAGACACACCTGTCGAGACGCACTAATCTATATCTAATTTATTATGCATTAGTATTTAAATTTACATTACACACCATTGCATCCACCCCCTTATGTGTGAGTAAAAAGATGAATGAGTGAGGGAGATAAAAAAATATACATATATATAACCTAACAGAAAAAGAAATTATAAAATAATATGAGAAAAAAGTATAAAAATAGAATGCAAATAGAGTGAGAATGCAGATTGTGAATGAAGTAAACGTGTGTCTCCCCCCCCACTGGGAGAGGGGGAAATTACTACCTCCCCTTCGCCTGGTGGATTCCACACTGCCAGTAACATATCCCACTCCTGCTCTGGGGTTTGACCTTGCTACCGGATTCAACACTTACATGGACCTGACAACGATCACCGACGGAGACATACTGCAGCTCCCCTGCCGAAACGCCATTTGGCGATCTGAACCGGGTACTGAAACCCGGTTCCGTTTAAAACCCCATCTCCAGGCAGGGGGGAGGAGACGGGTCTCTGTCTCCTTCCCTCCCTCATACTTCGCCTGGTGGGGCTCGTGCCTACTGACCTCTTTGGAGATGCCTACTTTATCGTCCCCATCCTTCTACCTGTTTCCCCCAGTCTTCAGTCTCCCCACCCACTCTTACTAAACCAACCGAGTACGCCCCTAACAATGCCGCCAAATTCTAATTAACGTCTAAATTCAACCGTTTCCTCGTAAATCTCTTTCGGCCTTTCCAAATTCTAGTATTCACCTCTGTTTTTTGCTTGTTTGTTTTTTATATATGTATTATAGGACTTGCCAGTCACTGAAATCCTCGGAAATTAGGTGGCGGCGGTTGCCAGAGTACTTAAAAAATCTACTGGGTGCCTGACCCGCCCCTCGCAAAGTGTGGACAACGGTGGGTCTCAATAGAGGCCCAACGGCTAAATGGTCAGAGAAACAACAAAACGTAACACCTCACAACATTTCACTCTCTATATACTTTTAAATCTCTGGCCTTCACAGAGTTCTGTGTCACCTGTACAAAGAATACAACGCGGAGATTGGGGGAACCCCTGGTGCCGTCAGACAACTAATACACTTTACACTTTGCACTGTATCATTGAAGCTATTGATAGTGATTTTTTAAGGTCTACGGTAGAGTTATCAGGTGGACCCATTTTAAACAGCACAGTCCGGTATTTGAGTTAACTATTAGTTAAACAAATTGAGCAAATACTAAGTTTCTTCTCATTAATTAAGTTCTATTATCATTTTAAGCACTTAGTTTAATTTTAATTTCATTCGGTTTTCATTATAGTTGTTCTCTCAGTTTTAATAAATTTTGCAATCATTGTAGATGTTTGGATAAAAGTGTATTCTGTAATTTTTATTATTTTCACATAATCAGAATAATAGAGATTTGACTGTACCAGTGGAACTTCAATTTTTACGGACAGATGAACATAGTTTTCGCGTTGAACCTGTACAAATTAACTATTTTTTATACGCTACTCAATTGTTTGGAAATGAAAATTGTTTTCTCTGTAAATTGAAAAAAAAAAAAACGATAAAAGATGCCCAATCAAATTTATGTTATAAGTTGTTGATTATTATTTTGTATAAAGTTTAAATTTAGTTCCATTATATTTTAGACTTGTATTCTGTTTCCATAATATTCCTTTCTCATTGGGAGTAGTATGATCTACTCCCTTCCAATGATAACTTTTTTTTTTTTTTCACCCCAAGTACACTGGTGTTCAAAGAAAATCCATCACCCCTTAAAATTGTAATTGTCCTCCGAATAACGTAAGTATCTGGCAATATTTCTTACAGATTGCATCAGATAAGAGTGACACACGTAGGTGACGACGTAATATTGCATCAGCTGTTACTTTCAGCTATATAAGCACGCTCTGCAAGAGTTGCAGTCATTCCTTGCTTGTCTCAGGATGGCGAGTTACGTGCAGTTGACGCCACGAAGAAAGAGTGCTATTATTGCTTTACGTGAGGAAGGATGTTCTTCCCGTCATATTATTTATTATTATTATTACTAGCCATATAGTGCAAGGAAGCCTGAGGCTTATACTGCACCAGCTAAAAAAAAAAAAAATTCCAAGTTACCCAGAGAGAGAGAGAGAGAGAGAAGTAAAAGGGAATCACCAAGGAAGAGAAGAATGATGATATTCAGCTCAAGACCCTGGGTGTGCCAAGCCCATACTCACCAGATGTGAGCCCCTGGGGTATTTTTGCTAATAGAGTATCTTGTAATCAGTCGACAGTGAGTAGATTTCTTTCCAAACTCAAGAATACTGGTTCTGTTGATAAGAAAAAAGTAACCGGATGCAAATGAGTCTCTACACCAAAAAATGACCGCGTTTTGAAGCTCTTATGCCTTATAAACCGTAAAGCTTCTTTGTCTGAGCTGAAAAGAGAATGGGAAGAACATACAGGAGTGGTAGCAAGTGCATTAAGAGTCAGAAGACGCCTCTTCAAAAATGGACTTGCAGCCCGTTGTCCTAAGGAGAAGCCCCTCCTCACACAAAAAATTAAAAAGGCCCGATTAATTTGGTGTAAGGAGCATGTGAAATGGACCCGCGAGCAGTGGACATCAGTTATTTTCTCGGATGAGAAGAAATTCAACCTGCATGGCTCTGATGGGAGACAAACGATTCGCCTCAGACGTGGCGAAGAATGCCATCCAGACTGTATGGTGTCTACAGTGAAATTCCCTACCAGCCAAAAGATATGGGGGTGCATTTCGTATCGCGGAGTAAATCACCTGCAGTTTATAAACGGTTCCGTAAATGCCAATGGATACCTGGCTTTATTGGAAGGCAAATTGCTGCGAACCATTAGAGACCATTTCAACCTGCCAAGTAACTGCATCATTCAGGACGGCTCTGCTCCTTGTCATCGGGCGAAAAGTGTAAGTAGGCACATCTGTAGTTACTTTGGCTTCATTTCTGCATTAGAGGTTCGACAGTAATGTGTTTACATTTGTTACAGGTGAAAAAATGGTTGGAAGAAAGGTCCATTACAACTGTCAGCTGGCCAGGAAACAGCCCGGACGTGAATCCTATAGAAAACTGTTGGCATCGTGTGAAATCTGCAGTTGCCAGAAAGAAACCAAACCAAAGACCCTTCGTGAACTTTAGGAAGCCATAATTCGTGTTTGGAATCACGAACTATCAGTTGATTATCTTTAGAAATTGATATCGTCAATGCCTCGATGGTGTGCTGCTGTTATCAGGGCCAGAGGCGGTTCAACTAAATATTAGTTTGCACCTGGTGAACTTTTCATTTTGTTTTCCATTTAAAATCATAAACTGAAGCAAATTGAGGGCTTCTGATAACATTTCAGCCGTAATTGTCGTGTTTACAAAAACTGTTCCATTAGCTTTGCCTTAATTATTAATAAATATCTTTTGTTTATATTTCTATTTGTGATGCTAATGATTAATGTAACATACCATCGCACAAATGGTTAGAAATATGAAATTCCACTTTCTTTGAATACCAGTGTATGTGATCGGAATTTTTATGGAAACCAAGCACCAAGGCTATGTACGAAGTCAATGCGCGAAACCAGAAGTTTTGGATAAACGAAACCGGAAGTTGTAGATGCGCGAAACCGATAGCAGTTGGGTTTATTTGAGATCATTTAGCATCCCTAGTTTACGATAATTTTTGAATTTTAGTACCGGTAAAGAGTTAAAAGCTATTTGAAGGTTTGCCTTTATACTGTAACTATTTTTCATGACGACCTGGAACACATCAGATGTTTAAAATTTATAGTATTATAATGACATGAGGTTCAGTCACAAACAATGTTTTTGACATTTGATTGACATTTTTCTAAATTTCTGTAGTTTGTAATCGATTTTCTAGAAATACAAATGAGAAAGGTTGATCTAGGAATACACATAGAGGGAATAAATGAAGAAATGTTTAGTATATTTGGAATTGAAATGTGAACAGATTCTGCCTGGTTGAGGCATATATTCGAAATGGTTCAGAAGGGAAAAAGCACGGTGTAATTACAGATGGCAATTAAAGAATCATTTGTATAGGGCACAGAGAAGGGTTCTTTTCATGCCCATAGAAATATGCGTAAAAAAGGAATGTAATGTAAACTGATCATCTGTGTGACAAAGAATGGAATCAGTTAATGAGAAAGGGATCATTAATTATTCTGACTGTACGTCTCTGGATAGAATCAAGGAATTTTGGAATCACTTTCCTATAAATGTAAAATTATATTTAAATGAAATATACCCATTATTCCATGGTAGGTATTCCTTATAAGGAATATCCACCATTGCCAGTTACGGCCAAGTAAAGTTTACTAAAGTTTCTAAAATTCTTGTTTAGAAAAATAAAAATCTAAAGTTACTAAAGAAAAAGTGAGAAACGTTATATTTTATTGTTTATATTGTTCAATAAACTGCATTCTGATATTGTTTAATAAAATTAAAAACTCCAATGGTTTTTATATTTTATTCTTTATGTTATTTTTATTGATTATTATTTGTTTAAGGGAGAGGTTAAAAAATCGGGGTTTTTTTTTTTTTTTTTTTCAACTAATGAGGGCACATTTCGTTCAATGGGTGGAACATCTCTGTAACTCTAAGCTTTTTGTATTAATTACATTCTTCAGAATGGGGATGTTATTATTTAAATAAAACATTAGTATTAAAGGCCATTAGCGTTGTGTTTGTATTAGACTTGAATGTGTTCATGGGCTGCCTGTTGTAGGGGCTGAAAACCAGAATAGCTGCGAGGAGAACTCTACTTCATCTACCTGAGGTGGATTAACTACATCCTTGAGTGAAAAGACCTTTAAGAATACCTCCAGTTTCCATTGGGATTCAAAACAAAACCTCTCTAAATGAGCGTCAAGGAGGATTCAAAATGTAGTTTTCAAAATTAATAAGATACTAGTCGAAATGGGTCGCAAAATAAAAGTTTCAGGCCTACCACAGAAATAATGCAGCAATCTGAAGATGAAAATGAATAAACTTTTATTGAACATAGGCTACTTTAACGGCTACGTACCTGATATAACGTTTCCTCATCTTTTCTATACTTATATAGAGTCCACTATTTTAGTTCACTGACTAATCCTGCACCGTATGAATATTATCATCATTTTTTTTCAGTCGTCCTTTCAATATTTTTTTGCCCAAGCCCATTTTGTGATTGAAAGTGCAGGAAGATAATCCCTCTTGAGAGTTCCAACAACGTTTCGCCTTTAATTCTTCATGCCAGTTCAATAGCAAGGAAGAATATACACTCGTAATCGATTTACCCTTTTAAAGGTAATCAATCAATATCATTCTTTCTCTGTCAAAAAAAAAAAAAATTATGCCATCGTCTTGGTAGCTAATGACACCCTTTGAAATATATTATGGCAAGGAGATCCTTCATGATGTCAATCCATGGATTATTGTTAGGTTTTGGATCATAATAATGAATCCAAGTTTCATCCATTGTCAGTAGTTGGCTAATAACCTTCTTTGAAGCACGAACAAATTTCACAAGAATTGTCTTCAAAATTCTCTCTTTTACCTCCTCTACTCTTCTGGTTTGTATTCAAATATCTGGTACTCACTTCTCTGAATGTTCAGTTCTTTATAGACAGTCCGTTGGACTTGTTCACAGTGTAGTATGCGTTTAATATCATTACTATGTATTGCAACCTCAATACATGATATTTCGAAATTAAGTAATAACTTGAGGTTAACACAGTCATGGATCATCCAGAGACATAAGATTCACCTTTTGAATTTTGAATTGGGCAATCCAGTTCCTGATGATACTGTGCGATAGTAATGTCTCCATCATTTCTTCCGGGGTTTGTTTACCAGAAAGTGTTTTCAAAAAAAAAAAAAAAAAAAAAAAAAGAAAGAAAGAAAAGAAAAGAAAAGAAAAAATATTTCTTTAATTTACAGCTCTCTTCGGATGGACAGGAGTTTATTTTAAACCTTAAAAATACAAATACGTACGATATTAAGTATTTGTAATTTTTTATGCTAAAATTAGATTACATGCATATAAATGTATACAATTTGATATTTTCGCGTTTATTTTGTTTTCAAATAATGAAATATATAGCAGCACAGAAAGTTTTCAAATAGCCCTCGTAATGTCAATTATTGTAAACGAGTTTTTTATCATAACTTTTTTGATGAATATTTTTTTAATATTGTTAAAGATTTTTAACACATTTACTTGTACTTTTTCATTTCAGCTAATACTAAAAATTGTATGATTATTTTTATTGCTATCAAAAAGAATCCTAATAAAATGATGTAGCTGAATCTGAAAATTAGTAAAATAAGTTATTAATGGTTTTTGGTTTTTGCTTTCGTAAAGGTGACTACAGTGGTCTCAGACAGCTTTTAAATTTTAAATCCTATACATTGTTACCAACAGCAAATTCTAAATGGGAAGCATTCAAGGAAGTAATCGTAGAAGCTACTAGGCTTTTCATATCGATTAAGAAATACTGTTCAAGGTTTAGGCCTAAATGGATGTCAGATGAACTAATGAGACTGGTGGCAGAGAAGAAAAAAGCATGGGATGCATATAAATTATCAGGGACAGAGAAGCCTATGGTACATATAAGCTATTCTGTAATCAAGTCACAAAGGACGTTAGGCAAGCGAAGGCAGATTACGAGAAATTTTTGGCAAAGGATGCTAAGAAAAACAGCAAGGACTTCTTTACTTATAAACTCTAGAAGGAAGGTGATGAATCAGATTGGTCCACTTGATATCGATGGTTCGACTGCTGATGATCCTGTTCAGATAGCTGACAAACTGAATGAGTATTTTGCATCTACATTCACACGCGAGGGATTCTTTAGGGAGGTGGAGGACAGAAGCTTATTAAACTCTAATAAGTAAACTCTAACAGGGAGCTTAATGATTTTGTAATAACTGAGAGCAAAGTGGAGGAGAAATTGTTGAAGTTAAACAAAAGAAAGGCACCTGGGGTGGATGGGATCTCTCCAGTTATATTAAAGGAGGCAGCAAAGGAAGTAAGCAAACCATTAGCATAATTATGAGAGCATCCTTAGACTCAGGGGAAGTCACTACGCACTGGAGATGTGCAAATGTATCCCCAATTCACAAAGGGGGATCAAAGGGTAACACGAGTAATTACAGACCTGTTAGTTTAACTTGTGTTCCGGGGAAAATAATGGAGCCACTAGTTAAAGAAGCATTGCAGGATCATTCAGACAAGACTGCAGTAATAATTCACACACAGCATGGGTTTGTTAAGGGAAAGTCTTGTCTGAAAAATTTGATTAGATACTATGATGTGGTTACAAAGGAACTGGATGCAAAAAATAATTTTGATATCATATACTTGGATTTCAGGAGTGCTGTTGATACTGTTGCGCATGGAAGAGTACTGTACAAATTGGAGCAGAATGGTATTGAGGATAAGTTACTACAATGGATAAAAGGGAGGTTGAGTGGGAGAAGACAGAGGGTGGTAATCAATGGACGCTGCTCTTTGTGGACTAATGTTATTAGCGGAGTCCCACAGGGTTCGGTGTTGGGTCCACTGTTGTTTTGTTTATTTATCAATGATATTGATGAAGGAATATCAGGCTTCGTGTCGAAGTTTGCAGATGATACAAAGGTTGGCAGGGTTGTTAATGACAGCAATGGCAGTGTGCTACTGCAACAGGATTGCTGTAGGTAGTTGGTTGCTGGAACAAAACTTCCATCTGTCATTGTGGAAGTTGATAGCTTAAATAAATTTAGGGAGGAACTGGACAAACGTTTAGAGGGAATGTATGTGTAAATTTATTATTTTTTTTGCCTGCTGCTACATAAGTTCATACGCTTGCTTTCTTGCATCACATGCCTCTACTACTACTACTACTAAAGTAGTCGAAATTAAAAGGTCATGATCAAAAATAAAATCTATATTTTCACTTTGAAATCCTAATTAGTAATCTTTATTATATAAAAATGGATACTAAGATGTACTCGATAAAGAAGCATACCACTATGAAAATCTCGGAATAACAACGAGACTAAGGTATTTTATTATGATTAAATCCGAAAATTTTATTCGACTTTCAAAGAAACTTCAAGATAATAGCAAGGTTTGTATAAGGTGAAAAGAATTTCAACCATTTCATGGCACGTGTCAACATTACATAAGAAACCTTTTGAAATAATTTTGCATTATATGAGCATTACAATGCAGTATCTATCGTTAAAGTTCAGTTTTCATTTCAGTGCATCTTCCAATTTTAATACGCAAAACAAGAAGCTGGTTGCTAATTTTAAGATATTGCATATATACAACGGCGACTATGCCACGTCTACAATGTCAAGGTTGTTTTGATGCTTATCAATAGAAATAACAAGGAAAATAAATCTGTAGAACAAGTTTCAAATTCACATTTCCTTTTCTTTTATTCGAAAGAATATTGATACAGAACTACCCTTTCTTCGAGTACTTCCTTCTTTTTTTATTTCCCTGTTGAAGCGTAAATCTTATCTGACTACCAAAAGAGTGCCAGAAAGAGTGAACTAGGTAAGTAACTCACTTCCTTTAGAGCCACTACCTTCGGCCAAATCAGTTCAACCAAGGTAAGTATTGGTTATCAGTAGCAACACCTAGTTTTCATGATAATGATACGTTCATGCACTTTATCCCTTAAGTTTGTCTAGAAATTCTCTATCAGTATAAACAACTACTTTTTTGTTGTAATTAACTGTCTAATAAGCGAATCCTTATACTTGATGTTGTTCTTATTTATCCTTTCTTTCGTAAACAAATCGTATCTTCTGTCCTCATTCTAGTACTAGTTATGGATCATTAGTATTTCTTACAATCCCTTACGTGACCAGAAGAAAGTTCAAAGTTCCATTTTGTCGCTTGGGGCAAGACAAGTGAAGAGTTGTAATACTTCTTTTCTCTCTCGCACAATATCAAACGTAATTGCATCACTATTCGGAGAATCAATGACTGCACTCCGCCTTTACTTCACAGAAAGGACAAGGAGAATGCTCGCAGACAAGCTCAGTTACAGGGTTAATAAAAACATAACACCTCTACAAAGTTTATAGGTTTTTCCTTCGCATGCTATCTGGATTCATGGGGGAAAAACAAGCAGGATAACTAACTTGTATTATGGCCACTGCTTATGAACACTGTCATGTGGAACAAATGAATTTTTTTATGGAAAGAGTATTTATTTCGATAAAACCGAGTCAGTATTAAGATCGAATTAATTCATGTTATACGCTGATTTACCATTTTAGCAATGGTTTGCGTCTTATAAAGATATGCTAAAATCTCAATTCACCCGAACTTTGATTTAAAAGCACCGATTGAATTCAGTTTCAAAGTATTATAAAACTTAATAATTCAAACGAATCCTTGTAACCTGAATATTAAAATGATCGTGTGTATATACTGAAAATCCGATGACATGAACAAAGTACATATTTTATTAAGCCAGAACTTTACTAATCAAAATCTTTAAGAAAGAATAGGAAAGGTGTTTGTAATTCTTTTAAATTATTTAACACGATACTGAATATTGAGGGTTGTTGCACTTCCCTATATTAAACTTGGAAGAAAGTAGAATAAACGCTTGTTCCCTGCTTATTGGCAAATTCCCTTTGTATGAGCTTTCAGGTAAACCTTGGTAGAATTGTTTTTGTGACAAGGGGTGCATTTGTAAACAAATACCGGCCCCAGACAAAATATCTATATAGGATCCCTACAGAAACAATCTGGGGGAAATTTTTCAAATTGTGATGCTTGACACACAATTTTGAGATTATTTTTTATTTTAAAAATGTTTCAATGCCTGTGGTAGTAGTGTTTGAAAAAAAAGTAATCGCTTACGTGCACATAATTGCAAAAGATAATATAACAGAACGGTAGTATCATGGGCTACAAATACTGGCCACTTCAGCATGCGGCTGAAAAATCATGAGCATGCGTAACTTCGCGCTCGAACACAAACTCGCGTTCACGCCCATACAATTTTACGTTCTCAAATACCGAAACTGTTTAAACTGTGTGGTCAACGGTTTCTTTTAGCTGTGATTAGACCATCATGGTGATGAACACCATGGATCTATGTAATCTTTAAATGAAAAAGGAGCTATGAATAATGAGTGGATTACGGACAGAGTTAATATACCTTCCAAAAGCTGTTCTCTTCGAACAAAGCCTTCTTTCATTACCTTCTCTTTGCATTTATTAAGAAAATCCTGTTGACATCCATTTCAGATGCTTATCAATCACTAGGAGGCGCCACAGTCAAAAAACTTGAAAGAGAACAACCAATGATATTGAAGATGACCGAGTCCGATATTACTGACCTTTAAATAGACAGACGGTGCGTCTTTTACTAGTGATCACCGGGTAGAGGTGCAATACTGCATCTTCGGACAGCAGTGTACTTGTATTTAGTGAAAGGATCGTAAAACAGTGACAAAATGTGGACAGTAACATTGACGTTCGCTTTGTGTTTCATTAATAGTGTGTGGCTTAGACCACCTCCGTTTGTATGTCCACCTGCGGATCTCATCGCTCCTTGCCTGTGTCGAGATCGCCATCCCTT
This sequence comes from Mastigoproctus giganteus, assembly GCF_048544385.1. Classification (NCBI taxonomy): domain Eukaryota; kingdom Metazoa; phylum Arthropoda; class Arachnida; order Uropygi; family Thelyphonidae; genus Mastigoproctus; species Mastigoproctus giganteus. The sequence continues at coordinate 25,099,970 of NC_143577.1, read as the reverse complement.
CAAGCATGTGAAATGTACCGATGCATTTAGTCTGGATACGATTCAGCGCGCTCTCAGTCACCACTTCCCGTCTCCTATACCTTGGCTTTGGATCATCAACAGCAACATCCTCAGCCTGCCTCCGGGCGCGTTCTACAACGTTTCCGTCACGCGCTTGCTGATAAACGGTAGCAACCTCCGCTACGTGGCGGACGACGCGTTTGCAGGCTTAGAGAATTTATATCTTCTTATACTACAGGAGGATCGCTTGTCGGATGTTCCCATCGAAGCAATTTCTCGTCTTCACCGTTTAAAGACGCTAAGTTTGTCAGATAATATGATCACTCGACTGAACAGCAGATCGTTTGATAGACTTGAAAACTTGCGCGATTTAGTGTTACGGGGAAACAGAATTTCGCATATTGAATCAGATACATTTCCACATCGGCTAGAGTCACTCTCACTTGCCGACAATCATCTATTTACACTGAATGGAACCGTGAAAAATCTCACCCATTTGGGATGGTTGTTTATTTCAAACAATCGTCTCACTTCTTTGGAAGGAGAGTTCGAGGGTCTTGACAACCTACAAACGCTGCTTATGTCGGAAAATCTCATCACTTACTTAGGGTCATCGTTACATGCACTACACAGTTTGCAAGTTCTGAATGCTGCCTATAATAACATCGTGTCCCTCGGAGAATCGTTAAACGGGTTAATTCACCTTCATCGTCTGAACCTTTCTTACAACAGGCTTACAAGTGTGGAAGACGATGTCTTCAATGGTTTGATAAACCTTCTGGAATTAGATTTATCTGGAAATCAAATAACGGATATTGGATCTGCTCTCCTTCCTCTTCACAATCTTTTAACATTAAATCTTTCCAGAAACAACTTCGTTTCCTTTTCCTATGAGCAGCTAGAAGGTTTAACCGATCTTAGAGTATTGGACCTATCACACAATCAGGTGACGACACTAGATGGTGCTTTTGGGCACAGTCTGATCAAAGTGGCAAAGTTGTCTCTGACAGATAATCATCTGCATGCTCTACATGGATCATTGAAATACCTGAGGGATTTGAAAGAACTTGATATCAGTACCAATAGGTTGTCTACCTTACTTAAGCATGATCTCTCTCATAATAGTCATCTGCAGTTTTTGAACATGGGAGGTAAGTTTTTCTGACAATTTAATTTTCTCCTCTTCTTTTTTCCTTTCTTCCCACTATTCGATATCAAGTATGAATGCATTTAAATTTGTCCCAAATATAGAAAGTGTGTTAGTTTTTGGTAGTTTATAACGACAGTAATACTATTGTTGCGAGCTATCTTATTGGCAAATGCTATTGAAGTACCTCCCAAGTTTATTGAATTGAGGACAAAAATTGTACCAGACTCGCCAATATACCGGTGTTTGGTAGTTTACAAAGACAATAATACTATCTTTGTGAAATACCCATTAGGGACACAATACTTTTGAAGTATTCCCACATTTATTGAATTAAGTACTTTAAAATACCGCCATACTCATTATACCCTTTTCAGTTGTTAACTGCAACTTAGTTCTCCTGTCAAACGTTCATGCACTGAGAGTGACAAACTGTACTGTATAATATTGGATATCACCCAATATTATACAGCACAGTTTATACAAACGTGAAGGAGATAAATTTTCCTGCTTTATTTAAGTAGCAATAAAAATGATTGAACTTTCAAAAGAATAAATTATATATATATATATATATACACACACACCCAGAATTGAGAAATTTAATATCATATTAATAAAGGGAAAACGTTTTACTTCACGGAAAAGTATTTAAAAAAAATTACATATAGCCACCAAGTGGCCATATATTTAGTTACAAAGGTCGTATAGAAAAAATAAAAAATAAATAGCTTGGCACAACCGGATAATGGCTTTTCTCTATTAATTCATTTTTAAACTTTACCTCGTAAGTGCATTTTTATATTTTTTTAAATTATAAATTGATTTTATAATTTATAATACTCAAGCTCATTGAAGTTTGACTGCTTTGAATACTGCTGATCTATGTAATCAGCATCACAATTCAGGATGTTCTGTTGCTGTTATTATGTAGTGATTAGCATCTAAGCCTATAATAAACTACGCAATTCTGGTTCTTTGTTCCCTCGAAAAGGTGACGTTGCCTCTTAGTAAGAGGAATAAAATCCCAGGTTGGATTTTATTGAAGTGCAGATGTTCTGGGACTCCAAGCAGTTGTTGGCCAACCTTCCCTCCCTCCTCCCCTACAATGCACTTATTGGGAGGAGTACAATTTTTCAGTTTTGAATATTTATGAGCGACAAAACCGCAGACTATTTAAATCCGGCGTTGCTAAAACCTCTTACTTAATATTATTTTTTGCAGATTATAAACAGAAATTAAGGGCGTATATGCTTCCACAATATCAAATTCATTTGCTAGTTATTTATATTAGCATTATCATTAGAAGCATATGATGCAATAAAGAAAGCTTATTTTCTTTATTGCATCATATTTCATAAAAAACTTCTCCTCCCCTTTCACCCATCCATTCGCTCCAAAAGTTTGTCCAGTTCTTCCTTTAATTTATTTAAGCTATCAACTTCCACAACTACAGATAGAAGTTTGTTCCAGCAATCAACCACCCCCTGGCTAAAGACAAATTTCTGCACATCTGTTCTATAATTGTCTTTCTTCAGTTTGAATTTATGGCCCCTCAAGCGCGTAATCTGAGCAAGAGAAGAATCACATCAGCATTGAGCTTGCTCAAATCATTCAAATCAGATCATATTTAGAACTAGGATTATAATCTTAATTAATATAGCTTTTTCAACTCTTTTAAAGCCTTAAAGACCACTATCAGATTATATTGAGATTGTTTTGTTTTTTGATTTTATCCAATAGTTTTTTATCTAATATTTTTCATATTCTAAAATTGAAAATAAAAATTGGATATCGCTAGGCTTAAATAATGTTGCTAAGTATTATCAAATAGATAGAAACAATTCACTTAGGAGAAACTCCCAAATTACGAACGAAAAGAGAGGGGATATTCTCAAATTACGAACCAAAAGTGGATGGTGTGTCAGAGAAAATGGACTATCGTACCAGGATTTTTCATTAAAAAATAATATGCCCTAAATTGAAGTGTTACTTTAGCGAAAATGGATGTTCAAAAAAGTTTGAAATTCCCTTGTGCAATTTTTGAAATACCTCTTACCAATAAATCCATATGTTGTAAATGGTACAAAATATCATTTTAATTAAAGAATGAATGTTTTTAAGATTAGACATTTTTATTCTGAGGATTAAATATATCAGCGCCAATCCATCCAGGAGCCAGCAGTACACCTGTTGGAGCGTTATTTTTTAGTAAATTGATCATAGTGCTCTTATATTCGTCTGTCTTTTTAATAATTAATAATTGTAGCGTGAACTATGCTATTTATGCCATGATTCCCAAAATATTACTAAAACTTTTTGCGTTTTCTTTCTTTTATTTTAGGAAACCCATGGGTGTGCGAGAGTGATCTGACCGAGATATTACATGATTTGGAAACAAGGGTAACTCGAATCGATGGAAGTCCTGTATGTTATTTATCGCCATATTCGTTATAACCTTTGACCTTTCGAACAGCTGTAAGAAAGCATTAGAGTCGTCGATAAGCAGAGAAGCAATGCCTCGAGCCGCAGATCTAGTTTCCATGGTAACGAAATGTTACGTACTCAGACAACCACCGGCTTTTTTATCCAGCTGAATGAAGGTCAGGACTGAATCGTCAGAGAAAAAAAACAGAAAAAAAAAAAAAACCTTGAAATAGAAACCACCTAACCTGTCTCAGTGTGCAGTCACCGGGGACAACCAGTCTGACTCAGGGAGCTGTATCACGTCTAGATACAGCACATATTACTGTTCAGTATTTTACTGACCATGAGACGTAAAATACACTTTAAGCTATATGGAAAGCAAGTGTAATTGGATGAAAATATTTGTAGATTACACATTCTATTTATATCTTCCCTCCCTTTTTCCCGAGAAGCAGAAACTTGTACAAAGGCAACCTTCTTTTCCAGTTGTAAATTTGATAAAACAAGATAAGAATAACACATCGCATGCAGACTATTTTTACATTTACCTGACGACCGATGTGAAATAATTCATTCAACAATTGAAATAATCATTCATTCAACAATTGAAATAATCATTCATTCAATTGTTTAAAATTATTCAATTGTAAAAAAAAAAACACGAATTGTTAGAATCATTCAATTGTTTAAAATCATTCAATTGTTAAAATCATTAAATTGCTTAAAATCATTCAATTGTTAAAAAACACGAATTGTTAAAATCATTCAATTGTTAAAAAAACTAATTATTAATAAAAAAACACGAATTATTGAAATCATTCAATTGTTAAAAATTAACACGAATTGTTAAAATCATTCAATTGTTAAAAAAACTAATTATTAATAAAAAAACACGAATTATTGAAATCATTCAATTGTTAAAAAAACTAATTATTAATAAAAAACGAATTATTGAAATCATTCAATTGTTAAAAATTAACACGAATTGTTAAAATCATTCAATTGTTAAAAACAACAATTTTTATTTTTTATTTTTTTAAACCATTTAATTTCGTATCCTTTCACACGTCACAAAAACAGAAAAGAAAAATATCTGATGTAAATAATGGAAGAAATAAATATTACTTTGTTAAAGTGCTGGCATGTGTGTTTGCTTATAAGGGGGGGGGAGAAGATGAAGGAAAAAAAGCATATTTATGATCTTTATTAAGATAGGGAATATGTTGTCATACTTTACAGATATAGTAGAAAGTAACTTATCCGAACAAATCAATTGTGCGACTTATTCGGATAATCGAGTTGATTATTCGTTATTCTTTAATGTCCGAATTTTGTTTATCTTCCTGCTAAACACTCAGACGCCAAATTGATGTTTTAATACTTTTTTTCCTCAGTTTTTCAATAAAATCAGTTTCATCCGCACCTTTCGTAGATATTTTGTAAAAAAAAGTTAAAAACCAGTGCAATTACGAAGGTAATGAAAATAACTATGAAAGTAAAATTTCTCGTCTTACAAAAGTTTCACGAAAAATGAATGCCTAACGTCAACGAACAATTTACTACACAGTGTAGATAAAATTTCGTCACTGATCTTAAAAGAATAAAAACATTTTGCATTTGGGTTTTGCCATTCGATATTGCAGAGAAGATGAAAGTCAAGCCTTCTATTAGTTGCAAGTTTATATATATGCTTTATTGTTAAAATATTTTAACTGATTGAAAATAACCTGATATAAGCACAAATGTGGGAGGTATAGCTATTAGATCGAAAAATCCATGTGGACAATCTTAACAGCACAAATCCTGTGAAAGATTAGAAAAGCGGTAATTGTAACTTGCACTGTTTCGAAACTTTTTAATTTCAGAAAATGGACCACGTCTCTAGTTAACTTTGCCACGAGTTACGTAATAAGCAGGACCAGTCATAGAAAAATACGGTATTTAACACACGATGGAATCTCTTCGTGTACAAGGTTGTAGGTAGGGACGGATCCAGAAAAAGTAGTTTTCTAGCGGTGACGGTATAACGATGATAAACATGTATTGCTTCCAATAGCAGTATGGCATTGGAGGCAAATTGCTGCTATGGATAAAGGGATGGTTGAGTGGGAGAAGACAGAGAGTGGTAATCAATGGACACTGCTCATCGTGGACTAATGTTATTAGTGGAGTCCCTCAGGGTTCAGTGTTGGGTCCATTGTTGTTTTCTGTATTTAGGAATAAAATTGATGATGGTATATCAGTCTTAATGTCCAAGTTTGCAGACGATACGAAGTTGGCAGGGTTGTTAAGGACACCAATGACAGTACGCTGCTGCAACAGGATCTAGAAAAGTTAAGTAGATGGGCTGAAAGGTAGCAAATGAAGTTTAACATTGACAAATGTAAAGTACTACATATGGGAAGTAGTAACCCCCAGAGTGACGTATCAACTCTAATTTCGTTCTCTACACTGACGGTGGTAGAGAACGAAAAGGACCTGGGGGTAATTGTGCAGGCAGATATGAAGTTTTCTGAGCAGTGCAGACGGTTTGCAAGAGTAGCTCATGGTGTTTTGTCAATGATATACAGGAATTTTTCTAGCAGGGATAAGGAGGTGATTATCCCCTTGTATAAAGCAATGGTCAGGCCACACCTTGAGTACTATATACAGGTCTGCAGGCCTCATTTTAAGAAGCATGTAGAGCTGTTGGAACGAGTACAGAGAAGGGCAACAAGATTAGTGAATGGAACGAAGGGCTGCTGTTACGAAGAAAGGCTTAAATTTTGCAGATTACAGTGTCTGAAGACTAGGCACTTGCGAGGTGATCTGATTGAGGTGTATAAAGTCTTGAATGGTTTGAGCATGCTCAATGCTGATGGGATTTTCAATCTGATCACATGCCAATTTTAATTAACTTATATTTTCCGACTCCAAATTACAACGTCTCGACTCAGGTCCACACCAAGATAATAACGAGCCCAAAATTACTCAACATTACTAAATGTCTAGAAGCAGCCACTGCAATTCCTTGGAATGCACTTGAGCAATGTGATAATCAACTTGCCTTAGACCTTTTAACTCGCTGGCTCATCACAATTTCTAATTATGCAGTCTCAAAGAAAATAAGGATCTCTGAACGTACGAGAGGATGGTGGACTCCTGAGCTGAGTAACAGTTTTAAGCTTAAACAGGAATTGTACAAACAGTGGAAAATGACAGGACTAGCTCCGGACCGAATTGCGTACTCCAAAGGACGAGCAAGCTTCAACCGCCTCAAGTCTCAAGCCATAAAACATCACATTGAAACCACACTTCATAAGGGCTGTCCATCCTACCGACAGAAATACTGTGAACTCCCTCCACAGTTTGATCCTGAAAGGTGGATGGACTTTATTGCACGAGTTCAGCAAAACCAACTTGAGCCCAGTGATATTCCCATGTCTGATGATGATGTGCCCAGAGATGCACTTGAAACCATTCAATTAACAAGACAAGACCTTTTATCTGCGATTAATAAGTTGCCTGCAACTGGTACAGCGGGAATCGACAAAGTACCACAATTTATCATTAAATGTTTGAGCCCATTTCTAAGTGATCCCCTCCTAATAATTTTCAACAGCATATTAAAAGGAGAAATTTTCCCTCCAATATGGAATTTATATTCTGTTAGGCCACTCCCAAAAGTTTCCCAGCCAACTGAAGCCAGGCACTTTAGACCCATCTCTCGTTCCTCGTGTCTATTGAAATTACTTGAAAAAACAGTACTGAAAACACTTACCACGCATTCTCCCGCATAGGCCCCAGCAAATTCATTATTCGTTGCAAAACAGATCAACAGTTAGTAACCTGATTATGACTACTAATGCAATCCTTGGATCATTTGAGGAGAAAGAAGAAATGGCAATCACATATCTTGATTTACAAGCTGCGTTCGATAGTGTTCATATCCCAGCCTTGCTCAAACTCCTTCGAAATTATTATCACATCACAGGCCCAGTATTGAAGTTTCTGACATCCTTTCTTCAGAATAGAATCATCCAAATGTACATAGGAAAGCAAAGGTATACTAGACAAATACAAGCAGGCGTTCCACAAGGAGGAGTCCTGTCCGGAATTCTTTTCACTGCTATCATCTACCCACTAATACACAATAGAACAGATATGATATCATATGCAGATGATTTAAAGATCTTCACAAAAATAAATTTGACCGATGAAGCCAAAAACGCCACAGTAACCATCAACAAGACCTTATCAGAAGTACAGCAGTACCTCAAGAATTTTGACCTGCAAGTGAACCCTGAGAAATCTGCCATCATGGTATTCTCTCTTAAACCCATACCAACCATAATTCAGCCTGCGATTGACGGAGTCCCGATCCCCTGCGTTGAAAAGCAAAGAGATCTGGGTGTAATCTTCGACAGAAAATTACGATTCCATCACCATATAGAAGAACTCTGTGCTAAATTCAACAAGAAACGGTGGGTTGCCAAGCAGCACTTGCTACACATTCACAACAGAAACCTGATAAAAATGTATATCAGGATGATGATTTTTGGAAGTGTACTGTATGGAGTAGAGTTGTGGAGCTCAGCTGCAGACACCACAATTAAACCATTAAAAGCCGCTGAATACTGGCTCATGAAGTGGGCAACCTGGAAGTGTCATCTCCCACCACAGCAGCGCACAACACCGATGGCCAACGCGCTGAATTTAACCAGGTTTTCAGCATTAATGCACGAGAGAAGACTCATCTTCACCGTAAAAATGATTGCCGGGAGAGTCTCAGCACCCAACGTTTGGGACACCGTGTGCTGGCGGATTCCCCAACCAGGTCTCCGCTCCACTCCCAAGCTTCTTGCTCTTCCTTCGAGACTACATTTGAAAGATCGGTTCCTCCCTTATCAGAAGCTCCACCTGGTTCAATCCCTGGATGCTGACTTATTTAAAATCATAGATGATAAAAAGTATAGACGGATCATCCTAGATCTGCACGTGGTCTCCAGAACTACCAACTGATCTCAGATCGTTATGGCGGGGCAAGAGACTCTCAGAAAACTGGACTTGAGGAAAAGCTTTTGTTATCACAATTTGTTATTTTTGTTATTTTGTATTAGTTTTCCTTTCAAGTCAATGTTATCTGCTATGAGTACTTTTTTTTTTTAATTATATAATTTGCTTATAATTAATCTTTACAATTCCTTTATTATCTCTGCCGTTTGTTAACCCCTGGCATGGTGCCGTGAAGGGTATTGTATGGTCGTGGTACCTGCGTGTACCGGTGAACTGTGCAATAAAGATCTTATTTATTTATTTATTTATTCTTCCTCTTGCTGAGAATAATCACCTGAGTGGGCATAAATTCAAATTGAGGAAAGACAGATGCAGGATAGATGTGCGGAAGTTTGCCTTTAGCCAGCGGGTAGTTGATTGGTGGAACAGACTTCCATCTTTTGTTGTGGAAGTAAAAAAAAAGTAAAAGTGCAGCCATTATCAACCCACTGCAGGATGGAAGCCTCCTCAACAATTCATGCTGAAGGAAATAGACCATAATCTGCCACGCTGGTCCAGTGCGGGTTGGCAGATCGACCGTATTCAGCAGTCAGGGGCTTAAACCCCGGTCTACTCAAAGAGCGCGTGCTACTGCACTCGCGCTCCTGACCACTCGGCTACGGAGGCCTTTGTGGAAGTAGATAGCCTAAATAAATTTAAGGCTGAGCTTTACAGGTATTTGGAACAAACGGAGGGGTGAAATGGGAGCAGGTTTTTTTTTTTTTTTTAGCTAATGCTGGATAAGCTTGATTTCTTGCATCATATGCCTCTACTAATGCTAATATAATTAAACCTTAATGGACACCTAGAAAAACTATAATCTAGTTTTTAAAATATTTTTAAAAATTTTAAAGTACATTTGCTCTGTTTGCTCAGGCTATAGGGGACCCGCCTCCTTTTGATCAGACTTTTATAAGATTTGATGAATTTGTAACTTTCTTTTTTTATTAGATTGTAGTGCCGAAGTTTGAATATAGAAGGCCAGAACACTTTGCTGGTCTATTGTGGTGCTTTAATTAAGAGTTTAGAGTATCCAGCACTGTGTCAAGGCTTTTAAGAACATAATTTCTAGCAAGAAAATGCGACCCCTTTTCCTTAAAACATAAAACGAATACCGTGTTCATTTTGTCTGTTTCCCTCCCAAACATGAAGAAATTTGCATGCCTTTTTGCCACCCTGAGAACTGGAGCGTAGATGTGACTGCTTCTCACTATATCGTAACCAAATGACAAAAGAAAAAAAAAAATCTATAAGAAAGATTAATAAAAGACACTTCACCATATGAAGTATTTGTTTAGGTTATTGGTGTTTTTGTCCTGGTATCGAGGGTGGCTCCTAGGCATAGTGTATAGTGTGTTCGTGTCTAACGGCACCAGGGGTTTCCCCCATCTCCGCGTGATCTATATTGTCTTGTGATACAGAACACTGTAAAGGCCAGAGATTTAAAAGTGTATGGATTTTGTAAGTGTAGTGTCGTGTATCGTTGTTCTGGCCATTTTGCCGCTAAACTCCTGCTGAGGCCCAACGTTGTCCACACTATGTATGCCTCGTGGAGGCAGACCAGGTACACCAGTATTTAGATATTTACTCTGGCAGGTCGTGCCACCTAATTTCCTGAGATTTCAGTGGCAAGGACCTAAAATAAATATATATAAACATATAAAATAAATAAATACATTTAAAAATAATAATAAAATAAATAAATAATTTAACAGTATTGGGAAGCAGTCGCTGAAAGGTTAGGCCGAAAGGGGTTTTCGTATGCAGTTGGAATTTTGACATTTTTTTAAAATTTTGACTTTGTATGGGGCGTTCACTGGTGTTTAGGCAGAGTAGGGGGGGAATTCAGAAATATGGAGCCAATAGGGAAGGCGACCCCAGGTCAAAGTTTCAAATTTAAATTTAGACTGGGTGGGATTACGCTGTGAAAGTGAACAGAGTAGGGGAGAGACTGAAGGCTTGGGGGAAGAAACAGGAAGCAAAGGGTCGATAGAGGAGGTGACCCCTGTGGTCAGTGGGGAGGCCCATGTCCCACCAGGAGGAAAAGGAGGGCGAGGAGGGGAAGAGACAGTGAAACCATCTCCTCCTCCTCTCCCCAGGGAAGTGGAAAGAAAGTACGTTGCAAGAGAGCACAGGTATAGGATCTCCTGTGGCGTTGGCAGCAGAGCTGCAATGAGGTCAAGTCCATGGTAGGTCTTCTATTTAGGTTCTAGTTCTTCTAAAGAGATATCAACTTCTAGGGTTGTGGGTCATTCCTGGGACAAGTCCCGTACTGCAGTTCAGGTTGTTGAGGTTGCGCTTTCAGTCTGTCCTCAAGTTTTCGATTTTAATCTTCTTCCGTTTAAAGAGGAGAAATGTTGGTTGGTGATGTTTTGTCTTTGGGTTGCCATGGTGGGGTGATTTCCTCTTTTTCTCAGTGTATGGCAATTTGCACCCTTTTTCTCGCGAAGTGGTCCTGGGCGAATCGTGACAATGCTTCATAATTCCCTTCCATTTCAAGGAGGAGAAATTCTTGTCCTTTTGGAAGATATCTCACTTTTGTAATCAGAATACATCTTAGGTCTTCGTAGATGGGACAGTCAAACATAAGATGGTTCCAGTCTTCTATCTCTCCAGAAGTGCAATGTGGGTTTTCTGTGAGTCTGAAGCCAGCGAGCTTTGCATTGAAGGGGCATGCCCTGTTATTAAGTATGTTGTATGAAGTCCTGGGAAGAACCATGATGGTGATTTCGGGTATACTCTATTTATCTGTGAAAAAAACTTGCTGGTGATCTCTCCTTTGGCGGTACCGGCCCATCTGTTTTGCCACTCCTGCAGCAGGTGGTTCTGTAGGCATACTTTTTTCTGCCTTCCAATTCTAAACGAGCATTCCAATTCTAACGATTTCTAGGTCTAGTGGGAGCGTTCCTGCTATTACTTGTAAGGCTAGAGTACTCACTGTATTGCAGGCGCGGGTTATGGCGCGGAGGATTGATCGCTGGGTAGAATCCAGCGTTATTATATTTACTACTAGCGTGGTCTTATCGCACCATATGACCGAAACATATGAGATTGCTGGGATAAAAACTGTCTTATAATAGAGTGCCAGTGTTCTCTTGTTGAGGCCCCAGTTTCTACGTGAGACCCTGGCCACCAGGGCCGAGTAGTTCCTGATCTTCATTCTGATGTATTTAAGGTGTGGCTGAAAGGATAGTTTGCTGTCTAGGATAATACCTAAATATTTGCGCTATGGCGCCAATTTTATAGTGCTCTCATCAATTTTAATTTGGAGTGGTCTACGCAGGTCAGAGAGCCTTTAAGGAGAATGGAGGAGGTTTTCGCAGGTGATATCGTGAGAAAGTTCTTTGCTGCCCAGGTCTGAAGCAGTCGAAGGGCATAGTTGGCCAGGGTCTCAAGCTGAGCTCTCGAGTTTGCTTCCACTGTAAGGATGAGGTCGTCCACGAAAGCCTGGAATTTGACTTCCCCCAGATCCATCCTCAAGAATTCATCGAAGACAATGTTCCAAAGCAATGGGCCCAGCACAGACCCCTGCAGACAGCCTCTGTAGATCTGTTTTACTATCTTCTTGTACGGGGTATTGACCTCGACCTTTCTCTGTGATAGGTAATATTTTATTGTGTTGAATAGATTTATTGGCACCCTGGCCTCCCTTAGCCTGCCGAGGACACTCGGCCACCAAAGTGAGTCAAATGTCCCGGCGAAATCAGTGGAGATCAGGAGGAAGTATTACCTGCTGCATTACCTTGCTGCAATGAGCAGGTTTTTCAATGCATCCATCGTTGGTTCACCGCTGGTAGTCCTGCTGCTTCGTCGTGCTGGGAGATTCTTTTATGCAGTAATCTTTCGTATAGTTTGCTCACCACTGATAGAAGTGCAATGGGTCTATACGAGTCTGCATTCTCTGGCTGTTTGGTTGGGTTCTTCAGAATTAACTTAATATTTGCTGTCTTCATTCAGTTGGTGTTTTCCTGCTTCCATACAGCAGTTAAACAGATCCAGCAGAAGGTTCGGTGCATATTCAGCTACCTTTTTAACAATTTCCGGCTCGATCAGATCTAAGCCCGGACATTTCTTGGTTTTGATCTCTGCGACGGCTACTAGGAGCTCCTCCCGTGAGAAAGGGGGGCTCCTGCTGCAATGTGTCATAATTCTGGTTTTCTTGGCACAACTGGTGCTGTTCTTGTTGGAACGGTATAGCTGGGTCCTTGAAAATAACGCCGAGAATATTTTCCATTGATTGCTCCCAAGTTGTAATGAGCACACCCTGCGGTGTCCGAGTGGATGTTAAAACTTCGCTTCTGGGGAGTTTATTGATGGTGACTTTGTAAACCACCCCTAGGGGTTAGCATTTCCTGTTGTGGAGACCAAGCCCTCCCATGATCTCTTTTTACTTTTCTTGATGGTTTCTGTATAACGATTCTTGACATTTCTCTAGTGCTGCCTAAGCACTTCAACTTCTGCAGCAGGCCAGGTCCTCCGTGCTCTTTGGAAGTCTTTCCTTCTTTTAATTACTTCTCTCCTTAGTTGCTGAATCTCAGGTGTCCACCAGGGAACTGCACCAGGCAGTGGGTTTTTTTTCTTTTTATAGCTGTTGCACTGGCACTTGTAATAATTTATGTTACCTTGCGTTGGCATGAGTCAGGATCACTTCATTGGTCCAGAATCTGTTGATTATTTTCTACCTTTTCAGTCAAGGAGTTCCTGAAGAGCTCCCAGTCTGCTTTAGTTATGGCAAATCTGTTATGGAGTTGCTTGATTGGCGGTGTTCTTGTTAGAGTTCTGGTAATTTGAAAGGTTATAACACGGTGATCTGATGTTGTCCATGAATCTTGCACCCTCCAGTTGGTCATGAACGGTGCAATACTTCATGTAGCAAGAGGGACGTCAATCGTGAACTCCCAAAGGGTGTTGCAAAAGGTCGGGAGCTGGTATGGCTGATTAATTACGGAGATCTGGGAGCCAATGAGGAACTCCTCAAGAAGTTGGCCGTTCCTGGTACACCGTCTGTCGGGTGTTGTACTAAACCAGGCTGGTGAACGACAGTTTACATGTGCACCAATTATTATCTTTTGATTCGGTTTTGTTAATTACTTACAACACATCAAGGAAGTGTTATAAGTAATTAATTGCAAAAGTGGTCTCTTCTCCAGGCCTATAATATAGTGCGACAATATAAAAGGCGCTCAAGGCTGTAATAATGTGGGAACAGGCAGCCCAAGCCATACAAAGTTGTGTGATTCTGGTAGCAGTAATATGTTGGTTCCTGATTAGGATAGCCGCCCAGGGGGGTGTCCACATCCGTTTGAATTATCTTGTAGGTCAGGGGATATTCCTCTAACAGTTTTTGCGTTCACATACGGCTCCTGGAGTATGACAATATCAGCATTTTCTTCGTCCGCTTTGACACGGATTTGGTCGGCCACTGCTCTGGCCTCTCTGCGCATTTAGTTGAAAGATCTTAATCAAAGTAGTGTTAAACTTTTTAATACGTGTCCCCATAATTGATTCGTCTTTGGTGTAAACCTCTGGCTTTTATGTAGGTTGGACACTTTGGATCCCTGATTGAATGGTTGTGGTATATTCTCAGCGACTTGCAGTTTATGCAAACTGCCTCCTTGGCTTTGTTGGGACAAGCACTGTAATCATGCCCTTTTTTAAGAGCAGTGACCGCAGGTGGGGGTGGTTTGCATGCATGTGTGGGAGGTGTGGCCGTATTTGCAGCACCTAAAGCATTTGGGCACGGCCACATGCTCCCGGAAGCGGTGGCTTCCCATTCTATGTAGATCCTGGCTTGATTCTTTATCATCTGCCTTGCAGCCGGAGAGAGCTCCACGATCCACTTTGTACTTGCGCCATCCCTGGATTTAGTAGAGTATCTTGGCATTACTGGATTACGCGATTCCGCGTCAGGGAGTGTGTTTCGCAAATTCCTCTGATATATTTCTTCTGCTAGGTGTTGTGGTGATATTTCTTTACTAACGTCAAAAATGGCTACGGACAGGCTCTTTCTTTTGGGTGGCTCAGCTTTGAGTCCAAGGGTTGCAATCTTGGGATTCTCAATGATGCTTTGCACTTCTTTTTCACTCTCTGTTTCAATTACCACTCCCACATTTCTCATCTTTCTAATTCCCTTAATTCTTGTTTGCTTTAGGTCCTCTTTCATGTTGGCTATTATCTTGTTTTTTATGTCCTGACTAGTACAGGTTTCTTCAGTATCCTTTGGTCGGAATATTACTATGTTCGGTGTTGGTGGCTCCTAGGCATGCGCCCATCTCCACCTTGTTTACTTGTGATGGCACAGAACCTCTGCGAAATGGGCCTGAAAAAGTGTGTCAGGCCACTTCACCGCCAGGGAGCAGCCACCACCTGGGCAGATCCTGCCTGGTACTCGTCCCTAGGCACGAGGAGCCGTGCCTGGGTCTACTTAATCCTGTACATGCATTTGTGCAGAAATCCCGCACCCAAGCCTCACACAACAAAAATTTAATGTGCCAAAAATCCTTTGCGCCCATAATTCTGCATAATAACCTTAGCGATCATACCGCCACGCCAACGCATATGTGTATGTATATATGTGTATGTAATTGTACATGTGTATATATGTGTGTGTTTATCGTCACTAACCTAACCTAAGGGATATATATTTTTTTAAGGTCCTAGCCGCCGAAATCTCAGGAAAGTAAGCGGCAGGACCTGCCAGAGTTCACGGGACGTAAGTGGGGCAACGTTGGGCCTCAGCAGGGGTATAGCGGCTACATGACCAGATAAACAACGGTACACGACACTACACATGAACAACTCCGCACACTTTTAAATCTGTGGCATTTCCAAGCAAACTGGTACACTCACAATGAAAGCAACGCGGAGATGGGGGAAATCCCTGATGCCGTATGACAATAACACATTTTACACTTTACACCCACTTGGCACCCACCAGTAGTGCAATACTGGTGGGTGCCAGCAATCCCGCTCCCAAGTTGCCCAGACAAAAAAAGATTAGTGGTTGGACTAAATCAAACAAGACTTGAGTCATCAGCCCGATGTGTTATGTACAGATCTACATTTGGATGTTATGTACGTGTCTACATTTGGCCATCAGACCTCAAGTTGAGAATAAATGTGTATATATTTGTGGTTTTAGTTCAGGTCCTTGTTCCCTGAAGAAGTCCTTATTCTCAGGGCAGAAGTAAGTCAGTTCGAAGGTCACTCCTAAATGAAGTATAGAAAAGATTGTGCCGCTGGTTCGAATAATCCATAAGTTGCTAGAGTGGTCAACATCCTTAGAGTAGGTATAAGTATTTGTAGTCGCAATAATAATACAAGTCTCAGACAGGTTCACCTTAGTCAATGTGTTCTAAGGAACAGAAAATGTATGTTTGGAAAGTGATCGACTACACAAGAGTGAAATAGAAGCAACGATTATTGCATACGGTGTTAAAATCACAGACAAAGTGGTCAGAATCAAAGCGAGGTCGTTGAATTCCGAGTAAAGGAAAACGTTGAAAACGTGTTAAAAATCACAGGCAGATCCGACAGAATCGATGCGGGTTAGTAGTAGCATTAGCATTAGTAAAGTCATGCATAAGGTTCAAGAAAGCAAGCTTATACAGCATCAGCCAAAAAAAAAAAAAAAAAAACCCTTCCCACTTCACTGATTGATTCATTTTTCCAAATGTTTGTCTAGTTCGGCCTTGAATTTATTTATTAACTTCCATAACAATAGATGGAAGTTTGTTCCAGCAATCAACTACTCCCTGGCTAAAGACAAATTTCCGCACATCTGTTCTACAACTTCTTTCCTCAATTTGAATTTTTGCCCTCTCAGGTTGGAATCTGAGCAAAAGGAAGAATCCCATCAGAATTGAGCCTGCTCAACCCATTCAAGGCCTTATATACCTCAATCATATCACCTCGCAAGTGCCTAGCCTCCAGCTGCTGCAACTTGCAGAACTTAAGCCTCTCTTTGTAAGAGCACCCCTTCGTTCCTCTCACCAATCTTGTTGCCCTTCTCTGTACTCGTTCTAACAACTCTACATCCTTCCTAAAATGAGGCCACCAGACCTGTACAGTACTCAAGGCGTGGCCTGATCATTTCTTTATACAAAGGGATAATCACCTCCTTTTCCCTACTAGCAAAATTCCTGTATATCATTGACAATACCCCATGATCTGCTATGGCAGTCAGTCTGCACTGCTCAGCGAACTTCATATCTGACTGCACAATTACCAGGTCTTTTTCATTTTCTACCACCATGAGTGCGATACCACACAGTTAGTACGTTTCTCTTGGGTTATTGCTAACCATATGCAGTACTTCGCATTTGTCAATGTTAAACATCAGTTGCCACTTCTCAGTCCATCTGTCCAACTTGTCTAGATCCTGATCCAACTGTCATTGCTTTCATTAACAACTCTGCTAACCTTTGTATCATCTGCATTCTTTGACATTAAGCCTGATATACCTTCATCAATATCATTGATAAATATACAAAACAACAGCAGGTCCAACACCGAAACCTGCGAGACTCCACTATTAACATTAGTCCACGAAGAGCAGCTTCCATTGATTACCACTTTCTGTCTTCCCTTACTAAACCACCTTTTTATCCATTGTAGCAACTTGCCCTTAATACATACTCCAATTTGTACAGTAGTTTTACATGCGCACCAGTATCAAAAGCTTCCTGAAATCCAAGTATATGATACCAAAATTAATTTTTGAATGCAGTTCTTGTTTATACTTCGGCACAACTATCCAGTTCAGTGGAGTTTTCAATAAATCAATCAATATAAATGTTAATCGTATTTAGCAGTCCAGGGCTTGAAACCCTGTCCACTCAAAGAGCACCTGGTACTGCACTCCCGCTCCTGACCACTCGGGTACGTCATTCAGGCCCTTTGTAATCACATCATAGTATCCAATCAGATTTGTCAGACAAGACTTTCCCTTATCAAATCCATGCTGTATCTGAACTATAACTGCAGTCTTGTCTGGATGATCCTGCAGTGATTTTTTAACCAGTGACTTCATTATTTTCCCATTAATTATGATTCCATTATCACATTGGATATTGCCTAAGCAGCCATTTTCGTTCGTGGTCATCTTATTCTTTTTCTTTTCGTTTCGCTTCTTTCTTTCTCCTAACTGATTATTTTTACAGTTTTATTATTATTATTATTATTAATAGCCATATGGTGCAAGGAAGCCTGAGGCTTATGTTGCACCAACAAACAAACAAACAAAAAAAAAAAAAAAAAAAAAACCTGAGTTATTCCGAAAGAGAGAGAGAGAGAGAGAGAGAGAGAGAGAATATCACCAAGAAAGAGAAGAACGATGATATCCAGCTCAGGACCCTGGGTGTGCCAAGTCCATACTCACTAGTTTCATACAGGGGATTCTTTTGATTTTCATGAAGGGGTGTAAGGAAATAATACTTGATAAAGGGAACTTTCAAGTCAAAAAGGTTAGGAACTGCTAATTAAATCGATCTTTTAAGGATACTTGTTCATCGGAAATGTGCTGGTAAAAACTAATTGCAACACTTTCCTCAATATATTTATTTGTGGATCTATCACTAGTTTCTTTCCTTACGTAATTTCGGGATTTTCTAGTCATTTCAACCTCAAAGTTATTTTTTTAATATAATATTTAATTAACAAAATTTTCTTAAAAATTCAGTGTTTTGAATTTTGACGATCTGCTACCCCTTTCGCATTTTGCTGCCATTTCTAACAAGGGCCAAAATCTGGAAAGCCCATAAATATTCATTTTATACGCCGAAATTAATAAAATAATAAATTTTCTTAATTATTAAGAAAATTAATTATTTCTTAATTTTCAAAGCCCATAAAAATTCATTTTATACGCCGAAATTAATTAAATAATTAAATTTCTTCCCTTAGTAACGGTAGGGGGCAGGCTATTGATCTCAGTTGCTTGGTTCAGCCACTTTTGATTAAATTGGTGTTCGAAGATTCTTTGTAGAATTTCGGAGTATAAGTAAGTCCATATTTTATTTAATGGTTTTCTTTATGCTCTGGACATTTTTACATTTACTTTAGGATATATATCACATTTTATTAATCCTATTGACATGTTAAAACAATCACATTATTTTAGCTATTGTTGTTAGTAAGATATTCATGTATACTGTACACCTTTCAGGAATACAAATATTTAAATATGAACCTGTTATTTCTTAGTTTGAGTGAAATAAAACACATTTACAGGTTCCTTATCAGAATAATAGAATCCACGTGAGCAGTAAAACTAAAATTTTACTACTTACTTGGTAAAATTGATTTCGTTAAAAATTCCAACTTTTTAATGACATTAATGGTGTATATAAGTTAAGATTTTAAGGGTTCATATTATTAATAAAATATTACAATATAGTGTTTTATTTTGACTTTACAAACTTTAATTTTTGACATTGCGACATTCAAAGTAGTTTAGAGTTAATTAATTCAAATATCATTCAAACAACGCGTATTATTTACCCGAATTCTGACAACAACGTATGAAAAATAGGGAGCGCTTCATAATTAATAAATTATCTATAAAGTCAGAGGCAGGATAAGCAATAAACTGTAAAAAAGTTGTATAATGCATATCACTTAAAAGCCTAATTTAAAAATAAGTAGATGCAGTGGATATTCAGCGATATTATAATTGGTATATTTAATAATTATATAAATTATGGATTTTCTATATGGTATTTTTACCTTGCATGGGTTGAAGGAAATGGAGAGAGAGAGAGAGAGAGAGAGAGAGAGAGAGAGAGAGAGAGAGAGGGGGGGGACGCAGGAAACATTACACTTGGACTAAACATGGGTTTCACCACTTCAAGTTTCCAATAAGCAAAGTGATGGTGTTACACCGGTTGATGATGGAGACATTTACTACCTGGTGTTAGTATTAGAATGTGCTAGTATTATATTACTATTATAGTCAGGGGCGTTTTCAGCGGGAGAGCAGAGGGGGATTTTGCCACCCCCTTAACCATTCGTATAAGTGTTCCTAGGTCAAACCAAAAAACACTCAAAAACCTGGTCGCCATGTCTCCCCCTTACAACGATACTTGGATACAATAGTGATTATAGTATTATAATCACTCCTTCAACTCATACTATGCATGGGTGGGGGGGAGAGAGAGAGAGAGAGAGAGAGAGAGAGAGAGAGAGAGAGAGAGAATGCCGGAAACTTTGCTCTGGAGTTTGGAGGATAAACAAGGGTTTCACCATTCAAGCCTCCAGTAAGCAAAGTGGTGGTATTGCACCGGTTTATGAGAGTCATCTACCACCTAAGTGATAATATTATAGTGTATGAAAAAGTTCTTGTTAATGGATATGATTTATTATAGTAATTGCGTATTATAGTAAGGAGTAAAATATTAGGTGGCTGAAGACTTCCCCACTCCATACTGACTGTAGTGAGGAGCGGAAACCCATTGAGTGACCTTGAGCCGCTTAATTTCCCTCCTTACTATACATGGAAGATAATAAAAAAATGACCATTTTTTCTTATCTTCCTTGGCAATTTGTTGGATAGGTCGGAGTTAAAATTCATTGGAGATTGGAAGGTCACCCCCCCCTTAATTATTCAAGAACCTATTTGGTTTTTGAGCCTGCAAATGGTTTCCTAAACACATTTTGTACAGACGATGTAGTACCATCTGAACCAAATGCGCAATGCGCCAAATATTATACAAAACAGCTTTTATGAAAAGAAAAAAAAAAAAAAAACTTCGATTCTCAAAACTGAGTTTTTAAAGTTCGAGGAATCGTGGCTCTCCAAACTTTCAGGCTCACACTGACATAAATAATAATGTGCAAAATGTTCATTTATGAATTCACCTGATGTCTAATCTACGCGTCTACTTCTGACTCTTGTTTTCTCTCTCTCTCTTTTTCTTTCTCTCCCTCTCAGGGTAATTCAGAAATTTTTTTTGGCTTGTGCAGCATAAGCCTCAGGCTTCCTTACGCCTTATATCTAATAATAATTTAGTTTTGAAGCAACATGAAATCCAAATGTCGTAGATCAGCGATTACGAGTGATCTTGCAATAAGCCTAAATATTATAAACATAATAATAAACAAACAAACAAAAAAATCTGTTTACTTGTATCAGTTTTGAAGATGAGGTTTTAAGTCCGTGGTTCCATTGTCCAAGGACACTTGTTACGATGGGAAAGAAGTGGTCATGACCGCAGGGCTACAGGGAAGGGAAAAGAATGATTATTTAATATTAGTAAGTTTCATTTGTTTCTTTGAATCGTAATTATATTGCAATAGTCTCTTTGGTATGGGTACACCACTTGCATCGTCCAGGAAATCGTTCCAGGAAATCTCAGGCATTTTCGAAAAACAACGTGTTTATGATGCATTTTATAATGACGACTTTTATTGTTTCCTGTAAAAATCGGAGCAAAAATTTTCCGCCATGTAATTAGTGACTAATATTTCTCTAGAAGTTTTTATTGTGTCTTTTTCTTGAAGGCTTTCGAAAAACCACTGTCTGCTTTGTAACTTTCTGTGTATTTAGGATAGCTAGAGGGTTAGAGCCTGATTTCAAGAAGAGAAACAAACGAAAAGAAACAAAGGGGGAAAAAAAAGGGTTGGCCTACGCCCTTTTTTTTTTTTTTTTTTTCTCTTTTAGGAATTCTTTAACAGTGATTAACTTGTTTTTGTGAATGCATTGCCTTAGATAGGGGTTCCTAAAAAAAAGTCTTAGTCTAGGTCATATTAATCCCATTAGTTTTTTTTTTTTTACCGTTCAGATTGAAAAAAGGCGCACTTGAGTAAATAAGAAGAAAAAAGTGATATAAAGGCAGCTGAACTTGGAACCTCTCAATAAACTGATATAATCTCTGAAGAGAATATAACACGTGTTAGAATCTGAAACGCAGTGATTTACTGTAACGCCTGGAAGTCAAGCGATAATCTTACCCAGAGTCAGACTGAACGAGTTTAAATAATTTAGTAAACCCTGGTCAATCAAATCGAACAACGTTGTTCGATTAGATTTAACACGAAAATTGATTTCACGTTGATATGTGAAAATATGAACCGTTCAATGCGGATGGGCAGTGGATGCGAAAAACTAATTCCTGGTTTTTGTTTAAAAACCAGGAATTAATTTTTTTATACGTATTTATATTTCTTAAAAAATTTATATGCAATTTAATAATTTTTTAACTGAAAGTAGTAATAGTAGTAGAGGCATCTGATGCAAGAAAGCAAGATTATGTAGCATCAGCCAAAAAAAAAAATAAAATAAAATAACATTTCACACATCCATTCCCTCTAAAAGTTTGTCCAGTTCCCCTTGAATTTATTTAAGCTATCAACTTCCACAACAGATGGAAGTCTGTTCCAGCAATTAACCGCTGGCTAAAGGCAAATTTCTGCACAACTGTCTTTCCTCAATTTGAATTTATGTCCCCTCAGGTTCTTAATCTGAGCAAGATGAGCAATCCCATCAAAATTGAGCATGCTCAACCCATTCAAGGCCTTTTACACCTCAATCAGGTCACCTCGCAGGTGCCTAGTCTCCAGATGCTGCAATTTGCAGAACTTTCTTTTCTTGGTAAGAGAACCCTTTCGTTCCCCTCACCAGTCTTGTCACCCTTCCTCATGACCTGCACTGGCAGCCTGTCTGCTTTGCTCAGAAAACTTCATATCTGACTGCACATTTACCCCCAAGTCTTTTTAATTTTCCAATATCCTGAGTGTAGTACCGCACAGTTGGTACGTTTCGCTGGGGTTACTTCTACCCATATGCAGTACTTTGCATTTGTCAATGTTAAACTTCAATTTCCAATCCTCAGCCCATCAACCCAACTTTTCCCACGTATACAAAACCAAAAAATATTTTTTTACGCGGGTATTTTTGTTAATTGTTAAATTATTTTTGTAATTTTTTACTAAATAAAAAAAGTCAGAATAGCGGTTTCAGGCTGCAGGTGCCACCCAAAGGGAGTGTAGTCTTTTTCTTGGAGGGTCGTGTTGGTTGTCGCGAAATACAATAATGATAATCGAAAAATTAGACTTAAGGAAATTATGTTTCAAATTTAAGTTTTTTGACCTAGTTTGTACACAGAAAGCGGGTCACAAGAGGGGAAAAAAAAAAATATATATATATATTGTATTAGGGTTACCCGAAAATAACCTCATTTACTCATGTGTCCAAAAATTTTCGTGTGTTCTCTCTCGGTTTGTGTTTTTGATTGATACGAGAACTGATTTCACGTTGATGTGTGAAATCTGAACTGTTCAATGTGGGTACGCATGGATGCGAAGATCCTGATCGAAAAACTTAAGCTTCTGGGAGATAAGACCTTGCTATCTTTGTCTGAGACTAACTAACTCAGCCACGGAGTGAAAAAAGGCCATAGAAGCTACTCACGTCATTGATGGGATTCGAACATAGGCCTTTTCCACCTGGTAAGGGGAGGACTGCAGTTATAACCACTGTGCTATCCGAAAGAACACAAGAGCAGAAACGGCTCTCGGAACAAAAATGATTGAGAACAGCTGGTTTAGAAACCTCAGAGGTAGTAGTAGTAGTGGCATGTGATGCAAGAAAGCAAGTGTATGAGCTTATGCAGCATCAGCCAAAAAAAAAAAAAAAAAAAATCACACCATTCCCTCCAAATGCCTGTCCAGTTCCTCCTTAAATTTATTTAACCTGTCAACTTCCACAACGACAGATGGAAGTTTGTTCCAGCAATTAACCACCCGCTGGCTAAAGGCAAATTTCCGCACATCTATTCTACATCTGTCTTTTCTTAATTTGAATTTATGCCCCCTTAGGTTCGTAATCTGAACAAGTGGAAGGATCCCATCAGAATTCGGCGTGCTCAACCCATTCAAGGCCTTATACACTTCAATCAGATCACCGCGCAGGTGCCTAGTCTCCAGCCACTGCAATTTGCAGAACTTAAGCCTCTCTTGGTAAGAGGATCCCTTCATTCCCCTCAACAATCTTGTTGCTCTTCTCTGTACACGCTCAAGTAAATCTACATCCTTCCTAAAATGAGGCCTCCAGACCTGTACGCAGTATTCAAGGCGTGGCCTTGAATACTGTTCAGTCCAAGGGCTGCTTAAATGAACACCCCAACAAACTCGAATGAGGTGGTTT
Organism: Mastigoproctus giganteus; assembly: GCF_048544385.1. Lineage (NCBI taxonomy): Eukaryota > Metazoa > Arthropoda > Arachnida > Uropygi > Thelyphonidae > Mastigoproctus > Mastigoproctus giganteus. The sequence goes on along the minus strand of NC_143577.1, from coordinate 25,076,220 downwards.
GCGGGTGCGTTCAAAATGATTCTTAATTGATGGGTATAACTATTTTGTCCATTCTTATTGTTCCTATTTTTACTGGACGCAGATGCCGCAAGACTTATGATCTTTCGGATCATAAGTCTTGCGGTATCTGCATTTCGAACATAGGCCTTTTCCACCTGGTAAGGAGAGGACTGCAATCAGGCTCATCGAAATTTGTTTGGATGATCGTTTCTTACTTGTTTATAATTTGTTTGGATGAGCATTCTAACGTTTTACTGGACGTAGATGCTGCAAGACTAATGATCCTTCGGATCATAGTGGCATCTAGTGGATCATAGTGGCATCATTGCGGCATCTACGATCCTTCGGATCGTAGATGCCGCAAGACTAATGATCCTTCGGATCATAAGTCTTGCGGCATCTACGTCCAGTAAAACGTTAGAATCTTTTTCAGTTTTGAAAAAGTTTTAAGAATAGCTAATACAGTTGTTACTTCTTTAAAGTGTACCACACGTTTCAAAATCTGAAAATCCAACACTGATGTACGCTGAGTGGCCACTTTATTGGGTATACTTACCTAATAAAGTGGCAATTACCCCGTATTAGGTATACTTACCTAATACTGGGTAGGGCCCCTCTTTATCCCTAAGAACAATCTGGATTCATCAGGCATGGACTCAACAAGTTGTAAAAGCATGTTACAGTTATTATGGTCCACGTTGATTCAATTTATTCCCACAGTTATTATGAATTGTATAGTTCTGGATCTCTGCTCCAAAGACCTGGTTTCACTCCATCCCATAGGTGCTCAGTTGGATTGAGATCTGATTACAGATAGGCTGAATTCATTGCTATGTTCCTGGAACCATTTATTATTATTATTATTATTATTATTATTATTATTATTATTATATTTTTTAACCATTAGAAACTGTGGGTCACCCCGGGACGGCAATGTGCCAGGAGGGTGTGGAATTTACAGACTGAGGTGTGGGAACCACATATACAATGTATAAGAGTACATGCGTGCTCGACCTGAGATATTTACAGAATTCAACTTACATAAAGCTTGAAATAAAAACAAAGTGCAACAATAAACAGCAAGGCAAAAGTAAAAGAAACAAAATAAATGCAGCAGGCAGAAAAGTCCAGGTGAAGGTGATGATCCTCACAAATTTAATAGCTGGTAATAGTTTTTAAGAATTTTCTTTCTGTAGAGCTTGTCCTCACAGAACTTATCTGGGTGGATCCTCAATTTATTAAAGATCTGGAGGCAATTGGCAGGAAACGAGGCCTTCAGGGAATCGATGTTTGTAAGTGTAAGCCGTAGAGGAAGGCAGGAGTCGGAGTGTTCTCCTCTTGCCTTCTTTGGGTCAGAGATTAATGGGGATACAGTTGGAGCATCAATTCGGCCGTGTTAAGCCGTGCTAGCGTGAGGGCATTTCTTCTCGCGATGAGAAGTCTCTAGGGAGTGGTGCATAACTTGGAGGATAGGGCCAAAATTACACAGAAACTATTTATTAGGGTCACCCAGAATGTTAATTCAACTACCCATGTGTATTGTGTTTGTAAATTGCGTGTGTTCTCTGGTCGATTTTCCTGTTATGTTGAACGAAAAACCCCAGTTTCTGGGGGGGAAAACCTTGCTATCTAAGCCTGAGGCCGACTAACTCAGCCACGGAGTGAAAAAAGCCCATTAAAGTTCCTCGCGTTATCGACGGGATTCGAACTTGGGTCTTTTCCGCCGTTGTGGGGAGGACGGTGACGATACCACTGTGCTATCCGCACAGACAAAATTACACAAGTGTAATTTTGGCCTTGTGACATGGGTACCTTTCCCGTTGTAAGGGCCGACCGGGCTAGCCGAGTGGGTAAAGTACCTGCCCGGCAACCCAAAGGTCGCGGGTTCGATTCCCGCCTCGGGCTTGGATCACTGTACTGCAAAAACCTTTGGAGGTGCAATATGGCCACAGAAGCCGATGCGCCAACAACTACCAAATCAAAATCAAAAAACCGTTGTAAGGACCTATTTGCAGATGGACACTGCGGCCATGAAGGAATGCGTCTGGTTGTAAACAGTTTCCACTAGTGGCATCTAAAAGTTGCTCCATCGGTATCAAAGGGACTATTGTGTACAAAAAAAAAAGCTTCCCACACCATTAAACTGGCACAGTTATAGCCTTGTGATATGGCATATTATTATGTTGAAAGATCTCATAAGCAGATAGATATACTGTAGCCGTGAAGGGATGAGCCTGATCTGAAACAATTTACATATCATCTTTGGCATCCAAATGTTGCACCACGGTATTAGTGGACCACGAAAACACTTCCCACACTATTATATGACCACCATCAGCCTGCATTGGTGATACTTGACAGTATGGGTCCATGGACTCATGATGTTTTCCCCATATTCTGGTCCTTCCATCAGAGTGAAACAGGGATCAAGATTCTTTAGATCAGGCATTTTTAAAATTCTCTACTGTCCGGTGTTTTTCCTGAGCCCATTGTGACAGTAGTGGAGCCTAGAAAGGCGTCTGTGATTACTTCTGTTGTATTGGATATTTCAACTCTTGTTTGACTGACTGTAGCCTTTAACTCAGAAAACTCTTGTCAGCCTCAGTTGGTATCTCGCATCGGTGTGCTGTTTCTGACCACAAGACCACTGATGGCTGGATGTTATTTAGTTATTGGACCAATCTCAACGCATTTCGAAACACTTCGCACTTTATTTTGCATGGCACATGATACGAACACATGATGTTACTGAAGGAGCTATTGTTGTTGTTGTGTTTTAGGCGTATTAACAACTAAGGCCATACTGCGCAGTATATAATATGTCTGTAAATTGCATATGATCTATGGTCGGTTTGCTATTTGCTGGACGAAAACCAGAGTTTCCGGGAGAAAAAACCATGCTACTCTCGCCTGTGACCGACTAACTCAGCCACGTTGTGAAAAAGACAAATTCTTCGCATCACTGACGGGATTCGAACTCAGATCTTTTCCACCTGGTGTGGGAAGGACGGTGATTATACCAAATTTGAAATTTTATTTCAAATCATATTTGTAAGCAGCATTAAATCGTCATGTTGGCTTTGTTTTTTTAGGCGCGATCGCAAATGCTTAAGCATCTGTTAGCATGATACGTGATTAGCACATTAAATGACATCACGATTTTGTGATTCAGAAAAACTTATTGATAGATCACTGCTAACGGTGAGGTCATCCTTGCTGGAAATCTTGACATTTGTGGTTAGGTTAGATGCATATTATAATGATCGTAAAACAAAAAAGTGGCATTTAAACTTCACAACTGGTAGAATGATTAGAAAAATATGTCGCCAAGCTGGATGTCATAGTTGCCATGGCAACCATGGAGATCATACTTATCGAGCCCTGCTCATAGATGAGAGGACTTCTGGAGGATGACAAGTTTGCTACCCAAAACGAGTTTATTATTATTTTCTTTCTTTTTATGTTTTTTTTTTTTAAATCCTGCAATGGATACTGGTACCAGGGACATAGAGTGGTTGTTATGTGCAGCTTCGTCGAGGAATACTGACTATCCAACAGGTGTTCAGGTTCGCAACTTTCTGGAGTTTCTTGTAGGAGTTTTCCGGGAGGCCTATTACTGCTAGGTTCTTATGGAGGCTCTTTGCCACCATGCTAGTGGTCGACACTAAAATCGGGATGGTTGTTATTTGTTTCATATGCCACATCTCTTTGACTTCCTATCTAAGGTCTGTGTGCTTCCTGATCTTTTCCTCGTAAGTTTACTGGAGCTTGCTGGTGTAGAGCACCGCTATATCGATCAGGTAGGTAGTCTTTTCCTTCTTGTTGATGGGGGGTTATGTCTGGTCTCTTGTGCGGGATCACCTTTTCCTTTTTTTGTAGCGCGCTCACAGTAGAGCTTTTCGGCAAGGGTTTCTACTGTAGTACGGCTGAGGTTCGTACTTGTAATACGGTATATTATAAGTATGAATTGTTTCTGGGGCAAGGTGGCATCGTCGACATGTGTCGTCTGTCACTCGGGGTTCTTGTTTCTGTAGTTCCTGTTGTTTGTTCCATGGTCTTGGATGACGAGTATGAATGTTTCGGTCTCGGGGAAGAACGTTCCGCTGGTGAGCCATGCGTCTGCGCGGGTAGCACAGTGGTATCGTCACCGTCCTCCCCACACCGGGTGGAAAAGGCCCGGGTTCGAATCCTGTCGATGACGCGAGGAACTTTAATGGGCTTTTTTCACTCCGTGGCTGAGTGAAAAAATGTCTCAGGCATAGATAGCAAGGTTTCCCCCCCAGAAACTGAGGGAAAACCAGCAAAACAGACAAATCGACCATAGAATACACGCAATTTACAGACATAATACACAATGCACGGCAGATGAATTTAATTATTCGGGTGGCCTAAATATAGTTTTTTGGTGAGCCATGCGTTGGAAGCCTTCTTATCTATGTGGTCTTGGTGGAGTGAAGACTACATAGTTAAGAAGACTTCCAACTCCATGGTAGTCACTAAGTCATTGTAGTGCTAGTGACGGAGTGCCATCTTTCTGTCTTCGTTTCTTCTGTGTGGGCGGATAGAGTTTCCTCGTTGAGAGTGAGCAGGGTGTGCTGCTTGTCTGTCTTCCTTATGATCTGGTAGATTGGCGCTGCGTTATCTTTCTTTTCTATACTGTACATTAAAATAATTTTCCTCCTAGTGATATTTCTTCAGCCGCTGGGAGAAGAGGGATGCGGATTACGTAGTAATACGTAAGAAATGCTAAAATACGTAACAGAAGCTTGCTTTACTGTTGTAAAACAAGCTTCTGTTTTAGTGTGATCATGCTAGATAAACCTCGTGCACGCGCTTTATCTATAATGGCCACGCGGTACCATTTTTGATTTCCATTTGTAAGGTATTTATATAAATAGGAGTTTTCCGTAGCTGAAAGAAGAGACACACACAGTGTCGAAAGCTTCTGTAAGAATTTTATTTTGTTTTATTAAAAGAAGCGAGCAGGGGGCGAAGCCCCCTAGTTATTTATTTATTATTATTATTATCAGTTTATTAACTCAAGGTTCACCCCCTGTACAGCTAGTGGGCTAGGATGGTGTACAGAAATTTTGAAATATACATTATACACTGTTATACAGATTTTCAGATCTTTACAATATAATTATTGTATTGTAATAATTATTATATAGATATATACATTTACTCAATTGTATTCACTTTGAAATAACATAGATCTTAATAATTGAAGAGTTAAATACACAGGTTTACATATATCTTTTCTTCAGCAACTAACATAACAGATTTATTTATTTTTCATTATATTATTGCATTTAATTGTTCATATCATATAAATTTCTGATTAAAAAAACTGCTCAATTTTCACAGCAATCCTGGTCCAGATTTGGTCTATAATTTGGGTTCTGTATGTTTTATTGATTCAAACTTTACAGGATCAATGGAGAAGGTGTTGAAGTGTTCAATGGTGTTACATGGGACATTCCTTTTCATCCTGGGAGTCCAAGTTTGATAGCTTCATCCTAAGTGGGGATGGCGTCTATTTCTTCCTCTTGTTAGTGCGATGATATCTTCTATCGATGGGGCATCAATCTGGCGAGTTAGCAGCTTGGTGAGTGTTGACAGATTTTTTTTTGAGGACAGTGAGCTTCCAGAAGGTCATACCTAGGTTGAATAGGAGATTGGATTTCGAGATGGTGAACGGGTTCCCTTCCAGACGGTTCAGCCACAGCAGAATCCAATGTTCCATTGACAGAGAAATTTGTTACATCGAAAGGTATATGCAGAGGACCAGATTTCTGAGGCATGTAGTGGTATAGGTGTTAGACATCTATTAATGAAATGTCCGATCAGTTTGGTGTTGTGACAGCCTGTGAGCTCCTGGCAGGTAGCCCAGAAAGCAGCATAGTCCTTTAGGAAGTGTTCCTTGAAATTTAAATCTTCATCCCACGTTAGTCCCAGGCCAGTATGAAATGAAACTTTGGGGATTGTCTCACCATTAACTGTAACTCGAATGTCATTCTTGACCTTCCTCTTCTTGATTGTCATGTGGGCTGACTTGGCATTGTTTAGTTGGAGTCCAGGTCGCTGTAAAAAATCAATTAACTGTTGAATTTGCCTGGAGGTTTCATTATTAATTTCATGTATCTGTTTGGGATCTTTCGAATTGATAAAAGAATTTTAGATTATCAGCGAAGGAGCTAAAATTTGGATTTTATTATTGTTAGTTTATTTCCAAAGAAATGACCGATTACATCTATTCAGTTAGGGGGTTGTAGGTAACATTCTGCAGCACAATGTGAAATAAAGTACGTATTTACATAGTACTGCACAATTTAATAGGACAGTTATTTTAAAATTTTCAATATCATTACAATAGACGCTCAGTGATCACTGAATTGTGATCGCTCCATCCGTAATGGACTATGTCGCTTGCAGTATAAACAGCTTCCTAGCTTCCTACATTACAGTGATAATTTGCTTCTGGTGGCGCAAGTCAAAGTGATAAAGTAGCAGTTAGGGGATATAGTAAAGATTCACAGAGTTTCAAAAGGCATTAATATGGAGCTCGTGCGTCGGATGCTTCCACGTTTGAAATGGCAGGTCTTGTTGGTTGCTCGCGGTCCACTGTGGTTAGGATGTGCAAAGAATGGTGTCAACGGGCCAAACGACCTCCCGCCGACAGAACTGTAAAGGATTACGCAAGGTGGATGTTCGAGGTAAGAAGAGTGCAGTGCGCTGTATAGACTCAACGGCAGATCACTGTGCGACAGTTGACATGGCAGTACAATATGGGGAATGCAAGAACAATATCCCAAATGACGATGCGCTGCTTACTCAGACATATGGGGTTCCACAGCAGATGACCCAAGAGACACCCTCTCCTCACCGCTGAAAAACGTCGACGGCGAATGCGGTGGTGTCAACAGCACGCTGGTTGGACACTGGAGGACTGGAAACGAGTATGTTGGTCAGATGAGTCCAAATACCTGGTGAAACATGCCGACGGACGCCTTCGTGTGGTGCATGCAACACGAATTCCTGAATCCATCGAGCATGGCGCCCACTATCCAGGAAATTGGCGGTGGTTGCTTAATATGGGAAATGTTTTGCTGGCAAGAACTAGGACCTCTGGTGCGTATGAACCAACGTTCCACTGGTGAGATCTACCTACAGCTCGTCTCAAAATGATTTTGGGCCGAGCTGTCCATAGATCTCACCAGGGGGAAAAATCAATGTCAACAAGTGCCCTGACGCTCATCTCCTTGAAAATGCTGTTATAATAAAATTACTGATCTCCCCCCACATTCTCCTTAATATGCACAACAAATGTCTTTTGCATATGTTCGTGTTTGTTGCATATGTTCGTGGGTGGCTTCTGGAAAATTTGGAAGACTACATTAATTAAAATGCGTAAACCTGATAAAATGAAATTTCGGTTCCAAAAGCGTACAGGCACGTATTTCTATTGGCTAATTTGTGTAAACTATACGAATGGACATTGCAGCTAGACTGATTCATCTGTTTGACATACAAAATTTAAATTCACCTTCTCAGTATGGATTTTAAAAAATGGCAAATCCTGTGGGTAGGCCTTGGTTTCATTTGTGAACTACACTGGTGTGCAAAACTTAAGGACAAACACTATTTCTAAAGGTTACAACCACAAAATCTTTACTTAAGGTACTCTTTACTGATGAGAGTAGATTCAGTCTCAGCAGCGATTCGTCAGCTAATCTGGCGAGAGGTTGGCACACGGTATCACCCCGCAAACATCACTGAAAGGGATCGATATGGTGGTCGAGGTGCTGTAGTCTGGGGAGGCGTTTCTTGGATACACAATGTACACAACTCCAGATCCTGGAAGGCGGTACTGTAACCGGTGCATGCTGCTGTACTGCGGTAATCCTTCCCCATGTGCGTCTGTTCCGAGGTGCCATTGGCCCCGAGTTCGTGTTTATGGATGATAACGCCACACCCCATCGCACTGCAGCTGTTGATATGCTTTTGGAAAGTGAGGACATTGTTCGTATGGATTGGCTTGCCCGTTTCAACGATCTAAATCCCATCGAGCACAATGGGACGCTCTGGGGAGACGCCTAGCGGCACGTCCACACCCACCAGAAAATGTTCACCAGCTTAAGATGGCGCTGACAGAGGACTGGACGATGTTACCTCAGAACTTATCAACAACATTGTTCTAAGTATGGACAGGCGGTGCAAAGCCTGCATCGACATTGGGGGGTGGCCATATCTCCTACCGAGGACTACCTCTTCCCTTTGTTCCATCTTTGGCAGTGATGCATCTGTATCATGGCAGCCAGTGCTATGTTGCCATTTTTGAATAAAGGCCCTCTGTACCGTTTTGTTTCCGTTGTTGTTTCCTTCATCATTTCTGTGCCTCACGAGGTTCCTTTGGTATGCTTTTCCCATATCCGGGCCACTCCTATGAGAAGCTACAGGTGGAAACCTGACTAGTCCTTAAATTTTGCACACCAGTGTACTTTTCTAACTCAAGGGTAATATACGAACTAGCTATACTGCATTTACTGACTTTGAGGGCGCTTTTGACTCCCTCTGGTGGGAAAGCGCCCTTAATACAAATAAATACAGCGTATTGTCTACTCTGTATTTATTTATAATGTATTTGTTTATTATTTTTTTATTATTATTTTTTGATCAAGCTTTATTCTCTTCAGGTTGATCCAGGACTAAATTTTTTTATGGAATTAATTCTCAATCTTCGAGGTCTTTTTAATATTCTACACGTTTCTGTAATACATAGCATGGTTTCGTAACTTCAGCTAAAATATTAGAAACACCTGAAAATGAAGATGCAGTTTTGACATTTCCCAGTTGATAATTTTTAACATAAAATTAACTTCCTGGTTTAGTATCAAATAAACTGATGTAAGACGTAAAAAGCGTAGCTTAACGTGTGAGATTAGTTCGTAGTTCATTCTCAGAGAATGATGTCCCCCTTTTTCCTTTTTCGCTGAAATTTAAATTGCAACGTCATATGTATGTCCTAGTGACGTCACAGTTATCCCGGTAGTGTAAAACCCGTACTTTGTTTCATAATGAAAGAGAGAGATGTCATAAAAGCTAGTGTTTTAAAGATTATGATAGTAATTTCAGTGTCCAAAGTACAATTTGTCCACTGCTAACCGATTCTTACTGCTCAAATAAGTACGTCATACTTCAATTTTGTGTGTAATTTTATGTTTCCATATTTAAACGATGTATTAAACTTCCTATTTCATCATGCCTCTCATTCCACTATGCGTTTTTTCTTTCTTGAAACGATGATTTCTGAATAAACGAATTACGATGTGTTTTTGAACATCGTTTTGAACACCTCTGTGACAGAATTTCAGTTATTCAAATGAATAAACATTCACAGGATCGTTAATCATTTTAATATTACGAAAAATAATATAAATAAAACGTTGATTTTTTTTTTTAAATTCAGTTTCTTTTATTAGATTAATCAAGTATAAGATTATTTAAATTTTGCTTTTTTCTGCGAAATGAGAGCATTGTTATTATTATAGTGTCATGTCAAGACTTTTAAGCACTCAGATGCAAACAAAAATTGCTATCCCCTCTCCTCTACATTCAAAAGTTTCAGTGATATTGTATCTCCTGAGAGCTGGTTCTTGGATGCGATCACTTCAAAGCTTCCATCTTATCACGGCCCAGACTACGCATATCAGTGTTATTCTTATTTAATTTTATTTGAGAACTTTTACTTTGTACTTTGTTATAGTACCTACTGGTGTATTGTTCAATGGAGTGTACACTTTATATCTTCGCGGTGGTTACGATTGCTGTTGTACTCGTCAAGAAAGGAATTTTTTTGGGTCTTTTTTACACAGTGGCCTAGCTAGCCAGTCTTTAACAAGGGTTTTATACAGTGGAGGAATATGAAAGCCATCGGATCACCTCAACTCTCTGCTCCCCCTGGGATAGCGAACCTGGTGGTGCGATAGTTTGTCCACTGGTTTTACATCTCCTCCTAAACTGGATTTTTAATTCACAAAAACACATGATCGACGAATCCACATGATCGACGTTTTCGGTTTCCTCTTGATGTTCTCTGGGAGTTCATGGTGTTGTCAGCAGTGTTGTGATTGTCACGGTAGCTCCTTGTGCTGGAAGATACTACAGAGATCCATCTGTTTGTGCTGGCAGTTCTAGCCTAGGCAGTTCCTTGGCAGGCTTTTCTCAGTGAAGTACCAGGTTCCTACAGACTCTGGGATGCAGATTCTGAAGAACTTGATATCGTGAGGATTTCCTTACTCACCATTATTAGATTTATGATTTTGGTATGGTTTGCTAATTATGCTGTGGACTTGAAATGGACTGACAGTTATTTTTAACCTGGACTTTGAACTGTCTTTTATATGTATTTTTATTTTTTATGTTGCTTTAAAGGTCTTTTCGCTCTACAGTTGGGCAAAAACAGGGGATGGAGAGAGAGAGAGTACAGTACATTATAATTATAAAAATTATCTGTAGACTAAACAGCGGTTTACCAAATTTTGGCAGAAACCGCTTAATACAATAAATAAAAAAAAATAATAATTTACTGCCATGGTCTGCGCGGGTAGCAGAGTCGTTATAATCGTCGTCCTCCTCATCCCTGGTGGAAAAATCCCATCTTCGAATCCCGACAACGATGGGAATAGCTTTTAATTGTTTTTTTTTTTTTTTTTTTTTTCCAATCCGTGGTTGAGTTAGCCGGTCTGAGACATTGACAGCATAGAAAAACCATAGAAAAACCCAAATTTCCTCCTCTCCCGGAAATTTGGGTTTTTCTATGGTCGATCTGCTTGTTTTTCTGGCAGATGGACCGGGATAACGTTCAGGAATGTTTATTGACCTAATACACATGGGCTTATAAATTCAGACTTGGGTGGCCCTAATAAGATAGTTTTTCATTGACAAAATTCTCAAATTTGAATACAGAACGTATCCAACTATTAAGAAGTTCTATTGTATGGGAGTTTTAACATAAAGTAATAATTTGTGCACAATAAAATTCACTTGATAATAGTTCACATGATTATATTAGTGTTATTCACATTACAGATCGATTCAGTATGAACAACCACGTGTCCTTTCTCTCAATACGTTTTTATTCTGTTGCTTTGGTATCAAAACAACTAAGGGTGTATGAGGAGTCGCTTGTTGTGTTTGTGTACATGTACACAACGCAGCACAGCACACCACTGTTGTACTGGGTCGTTGTTTGACTTACTGTAGCGTTTCTATTATCTTGCATAAGCCTTGTCAGCTTCCGTTGCCCTCTCGAATCAACGAACTATTTCGGACCACAGATACGCAGTTGACTGGATGTTATTCGGTTACTGGACCAATCTCGATACAACGAGACATGATTGCAGTTTCCCAGGCTACCATACTACGTTCAAAGCCATTTAAAGGAGTGGCCACTCAGTGTAATTCGGATGATTGGTAATAGATTTACTTCGTCAACATCTTGGTTAGTAGCGACTGTTTTCTGTTTAGGTGTTTTGTTTGTTCTTTTTGAAATGTTACGGTGCTCTCTCAGCAGATCGAAATCGTTGCCATACTTCCCTCCCTTTGAAAAGTAGTCTGATGCTTCCAATCGTTGTAGACTGAAAGCATTTCTGGAACTCGTTTACTGATATCAATTATACTGCCCTCGACGTACTCTCCTGGATTTCCTCCAAAATCAAAAATTAACCCCTTTCAGCGAAGTTTTAATAATTGAAACTAGAAACTAGAAAGACATCAATAGGTCTGAAGTATTAGCTATACAAGTGCTGCCATCTCTTGTGCATTATATTCAAAATGTATTTACTAAATATCATAAAAAGCAAGACCAATGTTCCTTAACAATGTTGACAACTTTTTAAACTTGTCAAGGAACAATGAAAGAAAGCGATTTAAAAGCCAATTCACAAATCGGACGTTATGTACTCAACAGTGACGAAGAAATTAAAAATAATCATCGAACAGGTATGTGAACTATTGGATGGGCCTAGTAAAGGAAGGAAAACGATAATTTGAAAATGTGCGCATTTGTTCACAAAAGGCCAGCTTACAGCAAACACAAGGTCGTTAAATAGGTTTTTCTGTGTTGACCTCACTCATTTTTTTAACCAGTTCTCGCGTATTCCAGTATAGAGTGTCATTTACGAAAGTAAGACCAGTGCTGGATCGCAGGGCGCTTGCCCGGGGCGCCATTATTTAAGGGGCACCAAACACAGAAGAAGAATAAGGCAAGAAATATATATATTCTTAGTAAGAGGGCGCGGGAAAGCCATTCTGCCTGGGACGCGGAAATACCTGTGAAATGGCATGTGATGCAAGAAAGCATGTGTATGAGCTGCATAAAGCTCACACACATGCTTTCTTGCATCACATGCCACTACTACCTTGGTCCGGCTCTGAGTAAGACTGTATATATGTATATTTATTATTTTTCCCCCTAATATATTGAGTAAAGGACATTATAGAGAATATTGAAACTTAAATATAAAAATATCTTATAATAGTTTTTATATTTTTATTTTTCGTTTTTGAAAGTGTTAGCTAGTATAACATGATTAACATGGATCACCCCCGCCAGTTAACCATGAATCGATATAAATTGCTAATAATGTTTTAATATAAACAGAATCACTAAAAAGGCAGATTCACAAGTCTCTCATCAGACCCCATTGTCAAACTTACGCCGGATAGTGAATGATGGATGTATCACGTCAAAGTGAGCAGCTATGGTTGTAGTGTGGATAAACTTAAGCAGAATCCTCCATTTAATTAGAGTGTGAATTAGAATGATACAAGAAATGGAAAACCAAGTAATAACTGAAATATTTAAAAAAAAAGTGTAGATCATTGATGAATCTGAATGAAGCCGTTTATTTCCATGCATTAGTATTTACTCCTCTCTACAGCCTATAGTCGAGGAGGGTATACATCTATTGGTATTCGTAGGCCCAAGCAGGGGCATATGCCTCCCTTAACTATATGCATAAGTGTTCCTAGGTCTATCTAAAAAAATACTCAAAAACCTGGTCATCATGCCCTCCCCTTACGATGATACCTGGATACACTAGAGGCCAGTGGCGTACCTACCATGTAAGCAGGCAAGGCAATTGCCTCCGGGCCCGGCGTATTTGGCTGTCTCCTCTTTTTGCAATTTTCATTAATTAAGTAGGGGCCTGAACATGTTCTTTTCCCCCGGGCCCGAAAAAGGGTAGCTACGCTACTGCTAGTGGCCCAAGGTACTCTTCGTTTGGTGTTCATAGGCCGTAGCACCCTCCATTCAGAGGGCTCATTACATTAAATCAAACATTAAAATGCTCTTGCATAAAATCTAATGTTTATTGTTTTAAAGCAGTTCGAAAACGTTTCTATAAAGTTGAATTTCATGTTATTTCTACATTTACTCCAGCACTAACTTACGTACAATACGAACTTTGATGACTTAATGATTTTGCTAACGGAAAAATGAGCCGAAGAATGAATTTACCTTAGAAATCTATTTAAAACTTATTTTGCAGAATTTTATTGTTTGAATAATATCGCTGACTTCTATTTGAATTACTGTATGTTTTTTCGTAGGCCTTAAAAATTTCGTAAGCTAGGCACAGTGCCAAAAGTGTCTAATCGAAAATAAGGCCCTGTAGCGTGCATTTACGACTTTTGCTACATGCTATTTACATTCGAAATTTAATTTCACATTACTTGTATTTAAAGAAAGTGCATCACCCCTTAAAATTGTAGTTGTCGTCCGAATAATGTAAGTATATGGCACGGGGTCGGAAACCTTTTTTGAGTGAAGCGCCATTTTTGATCTAATTTAAAAAAAAAAAAAAAGAATCCGAAGAGCCGCACCTGAGCTCAAGCTGGGAGGAGGAGGCGGGGTGGGGAGTTTTTTAAGAAATAAAATAGAGTTGGAAGATGTTTTATTTAAAAAATATATATTTTGAAATATTATTTATTAATAGTGAAAAAAAATGTAGCAAACAACCAATTAGGTACGAATTAATGTGACTTTTGATGCTGAATTTAAACATACTGAGTGACTCGCATTGTTCAGATGGTTTCTTGATTTATTTTTAATATAGTTCATGTTCGAAAATATTTGCCCGCAGAATTCGTCAAACCAAAAGACTGAGAAGTCCAAACGCAAATATTTTCAAATTTGTATACGTGTATTGTAGTATTGCACGCATCAACCACAATTTGGTCTTGTATTTTCAACTCATCTGTAGCCGTCCATTTGTTCAAAACTGCAAGGGCAGCCTTTTGCCTCTCCAAATCGCAGTTACATACTCAAAAAACCGCAGGTTGCCTGGTATATGTCAATATTTCTTACAGATTCCATCCGATAAGATTGACACGCGTAGGTGATGACCGAATATTGCATCAGCTGTTAATTTCAGCTATATAGGCACCCTCTGCAAGAGTTGCAGTCATTCCTTGCTTGTGTCAGGATGGCGAGTTACCTGCAGTTGACGCCACAAAGAAAGAGTGCTATTGTTGCTTTACGTGAGGAAGGATGTTTTTCCTGTCGTATTGCTAATAGAGTGTCTTGTAATCAGTCGACAGTGAGTAGATTTCTTTCAAAACTCAAGAATACTGGTTCTGCTGATAGGAAAAAAGGGACCGGACGCAAACGTGTCTCTACGCCAAAAAATGACCGCGTTTTGAAGCACTTATGCCTTAAAAACCGTAAAGCTTCTTCGTCTGAGCTGAAAAGAGAATGGGAAGAACATATAGGAGTGGTAGCAAGTGCAGTAACATTCAGAAGACGCCTCTTCAAAAATGGACTTGTAGCCCGTCGTCCTAAGAAGAAGCTCCTTCTCACAAAAAATGAAAAAGGCCCGATTAATTTGGTGTAAGGAGCATGTCAAATGGACCCGCGAGCAGTGGAAGTCAGTTATTTTCTCGGATGAGAAGAAATTCAACCTGCATGGCTCTGTATGGTGTCTGCAGTGAAATTCCCTACCAGCCAAATGATTTGGGGGTGCATTTCGTATCGCGGAGTAGGTCACCTGCAGTTTATAAAAGGTTCCATAAATGCCAATGGATACCTGGCTATATTGGAAGGCAAATTGTTGCCAACCATTAGAGACCATTTCAACCTGCCAAGTAACTGCATCTTTCAGGACGACTCTGCTCCTTGTCATCGGGCGAAAAGTGTAGGCACCTATGTAGTTACGTTAGCTTCATTTCTGCATTAGATGTTCAACAGTAATGTGTTTACATTTGTTGTTACAGGTGAAAAAAATGGAAGAAAGGTCCATTACAACTGCCAGCTGGCCAGGAAAAACCCGGATTTGAATCCTATAGAAAACTGTTGGCATCTTGTGGAATCTTCAGTTGCCAGAAAGAAACCAAAGACCTTCGTGAAATCCTGTTTGGAACCACGAACTAGCAGTTGATTATCTTCAGAAATTGATCTCGTCAATGCTTCGACGGTGTGCTGCCGTCATTAGGGCCAGAGGCGGTTCAACTAAATAATTAGTTTGCACCTGGGGAACTTTTCATTTTGTTTTCCATTTAAAATGATAAACTGAAGCAAATTGAGGGCTTCTGATAACATTTCAGCCATAATTGTCGTGTTTACCAAAACTGTTGTATAAAGGTGGCAAATGCTCATTTTGGAATATTTTGAGAGCACCTGTCAAATATTACTTAGCTTTACTGTAACTATTAATAAATATCTTTGTTTGTATTTCTATTTGTGATGCTAGTCATTAATGTAACATACCATCGCGAAAAAGGGTTAGAAATGTGAAATTCCTATGTGATGCGTTTTCTTTGAACATTAGTGTACATATATGGTAAATATGATATATGGCAAGTATGATAATATATATAATAAATAAATATATGTTTCTCCTGGAAACCAGGATTTTTCGTCCAGTAAACAGCAAATCCACCACAGAACACACAAGATTTACATACATGTAATGTATAGCTCAATATTGCTTAGGTTGCTGATGCGCTTAAAACCCCACAACAACTAAAAAATATCCAACGTGGTTAAGTGCTCCCATTCTGTAGTATGACGAATTTTCCGTGGCTGGCTCAACCAGCCAGAGGTCACACGTGAGACAGCGACGTGTGGTTGACGCTCTTGGTGAGCGTCGAGTGGCTCGTCTCGTAACACAGCATCGGCGTTGCTAGCCACCCAGTACAACTTAGGAACAGCAAGAGCAATATCCATATGGATTACACACTGGACATTAACTCTTATAGGCTGTGGCAATTGACGGCCGTGCTATGGTTTGGGGACTGTTTTTGTAGTATGCTCAACCATAACACTATCGCCTTAAAGTACACACCTTTAGCATTAGTAGAGGCATTTGATGCAAGAAAGCAAGCTTATGCAGCATCAGCCAAAAAAAAAAAAAAAAAAACCACTTCCACTTTACCCCTCTGTTCGTTCAAAATACCTGTCCAGCTGAGCCTTAAACTTATTTAGGCTATCAACATCCACGACAAGGGATGGAAGTCTGTTCCACCAATCAACCACCCGCTGGCTAAAGGCAAATTTCCGCACGTCTATCCTACATCTGTCTTTCCTCAATTTGAATTTATGCTCTCTCAGGTGATTATTCTGAGCGAGAGGAAGAATCCCACCAGCATTGAGCATGCTCAAACCATTCAAGGCTTTATACACCTCTATCAGATCACCTCGCTGGTGCCTAGTCTCCAGACACTGTAATTTGCAAAACTTAAGCCTTTCTTCGTAAGAGCACCCCTTTGTTCCATTCCCTAATCTTGTTGCCCTTCTCTGTACTCGTTCCAGCATCTCTACATCCTTCTTTAAATGAGGCCTCCAGACTTGTATACAGTACTCTAGGTGCGGTCTGACCATTGCCTTATACAAGGGAATAATCACCTCCTTATCCCTGCTAGAAAAATTTCTATATATCATTGACATTAAACCATGAGCTACTCTTGCAGCCCGTCTGCACTGCTCAGAAAACTTCATATCTGCTGTACAACCACCCCCAGGTCCCTTTCATTCTCTACCACTGTCAGTGTAGTACCACAGAGTTGATACGTTGCTCTGGGGGTTGCTGTTTCCCATATGTATGGGATCTATCCAGTTATATTAAAGGAGGCAGCAAAGGAAGTAAGCAAACCCTTAGCCATAATTATGAGAGCTTCCTTGGACTCAGGGGAGGTACCCATAGACTGGAAATGTGCAAATGTGACCCCAATTCACAAAGGAGGATCAAAGGCTGACACAAGTAATTATAGACCTGTGAGCTTAACTTCTGTTCCAGGAAAATTAATGGAGGCACTGGTTAAAGAAGCACTGCAGGATCATTTAGACAAGACTTCAGTTATAGCTCGGACACAGCATGGTTTTGTTAAGGGGAAGTCTTGCCTGACCAATTTGATTGGATACTATGATGCAGTCACAAAAGAACTGGATGCAGGGAATATAGCTTTGATATTATATACTTGGATCTTAGAAAGGCTTTTGATACTGTTCCACATGGAAGACTGCTACACAAATTGGAGCAGTGTGACATTGGAGGCAAATTGCTGCTACGGATAAAGGGGTGGTTGAGGGAGAGAAGACAGAGAGTGGTAATCAATGGACACTGCTCATCGTGGACTAATGTTATTAGTGGAGTCCCTCAGGGCTCAGTGTTGGGTCCATTATTGTTTTCTGTATTTATAAATGATATTGATGATGGTATATCAAGCTTAATGGCCAAGTTTGCAGACGATACAAAGGTTGGCAGGGTTGTCAAGGACACTACTGACACTATGCTGCTGCAACAGGATCTGGAAAGGTTGAGCAGATGGGCTGAGAGGTGGCAAATGAAGTTTAACATTGACAAATGTAAAGTACTACACATGGGAAACAGCAACCGCAGAGCAACGTATCAACTCTGTGGTACTACACTGACAGTGGTAGAGAATGAAAGGGACTTGGGGGTGGTTGTGCAGGCAGATATGAAGTTTTCTGAGCAGTGCAGACGGGCTGCAAGAGTAGCTCATGGAGAATTGTCAATGATATACAGGAATTTTTCCAGCAGGGATAAGGAAGTGATTATTCCCTTGTATAAGGCAATGGTCAGGCCACACCTAGAGTACTGTATACAGGTCTGGAGGCCTCATTTCAAGAAGGATGTAGAGCTGCTGGAACGAGTACAGAGAAGGGCAACAAGATTAGTGAATGGAACAAAGGGGTGCTCTTTCTTCGTAAGAAAGAGCACTGCTCAATGCTGATGGGATTCTTCCTCTAGCTCAGAAAAATCACCTGAGAGGGCATAAATTGAAATTGAGGAAAGACAGGTGTAGGATAGACGTGCGGAAATTTGCCTTTAGCCAGCGGGTGGTTGGTTGGTGGAACAGACTTCCATCCCTTGTAGTGGAGGTTGATAGCCTAAATAAGTTTAAGGCTCAGCTGGACAGGTATTTTGAACGAACAGAGGGGTGAAGTGGAAGTGGTTTTTTTTTTTTTTTTTTTTGGCTGATGCTGCATAAGCTTGCTTTCTTGCATCAAATGCCTCTACTAATGCTAATGTAGTACTTTACATTTGTTAATGTTAAACTTCATTTGCCACCTCTCAGCCCATCTGCTCAACCTTTCCAGATCCTGTTGCAGTAGCATAGTGTCAGTAGTGCCCTTGACAACCCTGCCAACCTTCGTATCGTCTGCAAACTTGGACATTAAGCTTGATATACCATCATCAATATCATTTATGATGACAGCGTGTCCTGTCTGGATACACTGTCATCATGAAGAGGTGTACTTGGTTGATGACGATAGAAAGGCAGACGTTGGGCCGTGGAAAGGTACTTGGGGACCCGGATGCAAAAGGGATTAAGGGGCATCGTTTATTTATGTTGAGACATTTTTTTTTATCGTATGATGTGATCAATATACGAAGGAACCAGTGTTTTCCTGCTTCCTTCGTGTATCGTGGCCGTGAGATTCAACCGGATAGTACTGCACCATCCTGATATCCAAGCCCGAGGCGGGAATCGAACCCGCGACCTTTGGGTTGCCAGGCAGGCACTTTACCCACCCGGCTAGCCCGTTCGGCTGTTCAGACTTTGATGGTGCCATTGATTGTGGGGCCCTATATCGGGGTCCCTGGTGCAGCGCATCAAATGCACCCCCCATTTGCATGGCCCTGGGTAGGCGTTCTCATCGAGCTGTTCATTAACAGTGATCAAGGAACACTCCTACATAATGGCAGTGTATCCAGACAATTCCAGCGTCTAAGAAAAAGACAACACGCCATACCACAAGGCCAAGCAGATTACTAACTTTGGTTTCAGGAACATGACAGTGAATTCTCTGTCCTCACTTGAGCACCAAACTCAGCCGATCTCAGCCCAATTGAACATGTTTGGGATCTACTTGAAAAGTATATTCGATGTTCCGGTAATCTACCTGAAAATGTGCTTTGCTTACTGATCACATTGTGCAACGCATGGGTAGCACTACCACAGGATGCCCTGAAAACACCTTTTGGAGGCCATGCTAAGACGTGTACGAGTTGTATTACGGGTGAAGGTGGCGCCCTATGCGGTATTAGGCAGGTGTTACTAATACAAAGCTAACTCAAGTGTACATACGTAGTCAAAAGTAGTTTCATACATTTGATGCCTCAATTTTTGTTGTTTACATAGAAGAAACATTGTACTGGAAGAAATTTTGTACAAACTCAAACTTGCAGTGGAAGTAATTTACAACATTTCAATATGACTTTCAGCAGTAATGCCTTATACATCCCAACGGAAATCAAGCACTTTCCAGCTGCACTATGTGTTTGGTGTAATTGTGTCGATCGCTAGACTGTGAAATTCCAATTTAACTCAATTTATTATTATTATTAGCTATATGGTGAAAGGAAGCCTGAGGCTTATGCTGCACCAGACAAAAAAAAAATACCCGAGTTACCCTGAGAGAGAGAGAGAGAGAGAGAGAGAGAGAGAGAGAGAGAGAGAGAAGGGAATCACCAAGAAAGAGAAGAATGATGATATCCAGCTCAGGATCCTGGGTGTGCCAAGCCCATACTCACCAGATGTGAGACCACTGTCAGCATATGTTGACTGCAGTAAACACATTTACAACTTTTAAAAGTTGCGAAAATACTTTTCAAGTACTTCATATAATTTTAAATACACTGGTGTGCAAAACTTAAGGAACAGTCAGGTTTTCACCTGTAGCTTCTCATAGGAGTGGCCTGGATAAGGGAAAAGCATACCAAAGGAACATCGTGAGGTACAGAAATGATGAAGGAAACACCACCGACACAACAACGGAAACAAAACTGTACAGAGGGACTTTATTCAAAAATGGCTACATAGCACTGGCTGCCATAATACAGATGCATCACTGCTAAAGATGGAACAAAGGGAAGAGATGGTCTTCAGTAGGAGATAGGGCCACCCCTAATGCACGGACAGGCGGTGCAATGCAGGCTTTGCACCACCTGTCCATACTTAGAACAATGTTATTGATAAGTTCTTGTGGTAACATCGTCCATTCCTCTGTCAGTGCCATCTTCAGCTGGTGAACATTATCTGGAGGGTGTGGACGTGCTGCTAGGGCGTCTCCCCTGAGCGTCCCATGTGTGTTCGACGGGATTTAGATCGGCAGTTCTCACTTTCCAAAAGCATATCAACAGCTGCAGTGCAATGGGGTGTGGCGTTATAATCCATAAACATGAACTCGGGGCCAATGGCACCTCGGAACAGACGCACACGGGGAAGGATTACCTCAGTGCAGTATCGTGCACTGGTTACAGTACCGCCTTCCAGTATCTGCAGTTGTGTATGTCCATCCAAGATAACGCCTCCCTAGATGAGAACACCTCGACCGCCATATCGATCCCTTTCAGTGATATTTGCGTGATAATACTGTGTGCTAACCTCCCGCCAGATTAGCTGACGTCCAAAATCGCTGCTGAGACTGAATCTACTCTCATCAGTAGAGTACCTTACCCCATTGCGCTCCTGTTCAGGCCTTGTGTTCGATGCACCACTGTAAACGGTGTCTCCGATGGGCAGGTGTTAAAGGGACACAGCGTTACTGGCCGTCGGGCAAACAGTCCGTCTCTGTGGAGTCACCTGGCCACAATAAACTGCAATATCCTGCGTCCTGTGCAGCTGGTTTGCAATGGATCCCGCTGTCTGGTGTCGGTCCCTCTTGGCCTGTAGGAGTATATAGCGGTCATCGTTGGGCGTTGTTTTTCGTGGGTGACCGCCACTCATCCTTCGAAAAGCTGTACCTGTCGTTATGAAGGCCGACCACGCACCTGGGACGATGCTATGGGCGATACCGGACTCTGCAGCCACACTCCTCGCACTTCGACCTTCCCAATTATTTAACCCCGGGTAAAGTCATCCAGATGTCTACTGGCCATTTTGTTGTCTGTAGCACTGCATGAAACCAATCGAACATCTGTAACAATCCTGCTCACCATTCGGTAATTTGCACATAACTGCTGAATACTGCTTTTATCTGTTTATGTGAGCCCTCTCATCACGATTCAAATTTTTGGATGTGCACCAGCTTTCTACTGAACGGCCACAGTTATGCAAATCGCCACAGGCTGTTTCGTTTGATTTTGTGGTTGTAACCTTTAAAAATAGCGTTGGTCCTTAAGTTTTGCACACCAGTGTAGATCACCACATTGCTACTTTTTCGTAGGTGTTATGACCTCTATGCAAAGCCCGCCAAAATAAAATGGTCCGTGGTCTATGCCAGTATATTAATAACTAAAAAAAAATTGTTAAATATTATGATACAAAAGTGGTGTACGCTACACATATGCAAAATTTATTTATTTTATTATTATTTTTAATTATTAATTAACGATTTTTCGCAGAACACTTGTTCACATCTCACAGAACACAGTTTGAGAAACATTGCCCTAGACAACGTGAGTTTGCCATGGCAGGGACTCAACGAGATGTCAAAAGTGTGCCACAGGGATTCTGGTCAATGTTGACTTAACTGCTTCTCACAATTGTTGATAATTGAATGATTGCAGATCTGCCTTATTCCCAGATCGAGATCTGGTACTGGGAGATCACTGCAGTAGGTTGAATCCACTTCTGTATAATTCTGGCCTTGTGACATGGCACATTATTCTGTTGGAAGAACCCATCAGATATACTGCATCCCTTCACGAAGGGATATAACATGTGGTTAGTTGATTTCCAAATAACCTGTGGCATCCAAATGTGCCCTACTGGTTTGAAGGGGAACGAGCATGCACTACAAAACCATTCTCCACACCATTACACCACCAGCCCACTTGTTAACAACTGGCAGGATGAGCCCATAGACTACTGCTGTTTTCACACTGATGGGAGGACCCAAAGTAAGACACAACAGGACCCGAGATTCGTCATTCTAGGCAACGTTTTTCCAATCTCCTCCCATCCAATATTGGTGTTTCTAATCCCAATGTAACCATACATTCTCTTTTTGTTGACAGGAGCAGAACCCAGTGTAGTCATCAATTGTGATACCCCCATCTATGAGATGTGGCAATAAAGTTCCTGGACAGGCGCAATAAAAAGAACATAAAGTGAAGGAAATAAAAAAAACGATTTATTTTTGTTCAAAGTAATCACCTGATTGAATGCACATAATACACCATTCTAAACGTTTCTGAAAAAGTCAGTGAAGGCATTCAAAGAGATGAAATTTACTTCGGTTATGTTTTCCTTTATGTCCTCAATATCATAAAATTCCTTTCTTTTGAGGGCAATTTCACCTTTGGGAAGAGGAAGTCAGCTGGTGTTAGATCGGAGAGTAGGGTGGATGATTGATCTGTACAATGCCATGTTTCATCAAAAATATCTTCACAAGTGTGGAATGGACAGGGGCAAGAACCCGCTGCCTTTCTCTTGAAATTGCGGCATCACCCGGGAAATGTGCTTCAATAGTCTTTGATGCACCTGTACGTAGAACGCAGAATTGATTCTACCCTCCTACAGGTACAAATTCTTTGTGAATTACGTCCTGTTTGTCGAAAACGATGATCAGCATTGTCTTGAGCCTGAACTTCTGTCAACGAAACTTTTTGAGCTGTGGTGATGATTTTGAAGTTCATTGCATGCTGTGATGGTTTATCTCTGGATCATACTGAAACATCCAACATTCATTTTCATTGACAGTATAGTCGTGGAAATCAGGTTTATCATGGCAAGTCTGGATGAAGTCTTTGCATGATGACACTCGTTGCATCTGCTCGTGTGAGGCTATGCAGCACAAATTTTGCAGACCTTACTTTTCCCTAAAATCTACATTCAGAATTTGACAAATCGACTTCTTGTTCATATCCAACCCATCTGCCATCATTTTTAGGGTAAAACGCCGATCTCTTTCCACAATTTCCCAAACTTTTGTAACTCTGTCCTCTTTTCGAGAGGTTGATGGACACCCACCTTTTGCATCATCTCGAACATCCTGTCTGTCTTTGAGCCGCTTATACCATTCAAAGACACTGGTATGACTTAATGTTTCATAACCATAAAACAGTTTTTAACATTTCATACTTTTCTGTTGCAGATTTTTCCTAGTTTAAAGCAGTGTTTCTCAACCTTTTTTTAATTATCGCCCCCTAAAGGGCTTTTTTAGACAATTCTTTTCCTAATCGTCCCCATGAAATTTCAAACAAGAAAATACTTTATACTTACTCTTTTTTATTCAATGGGATCCCTGAGCCTGATTCTTAGCTAAAAAGTTCAATGTTCAGTATGATGTTAGTAAGTTTAATTCTAATGTCTCCTCTTGAACTTATATATCAATTCTACTTCTTTCCTTTAATATTTTATTTAGTGAAATAAAGCCACTTTCAACCATATAAGACTTGGGAAAACAAAGAAGTACTTTGCCATTTCAGACCACATTGTTGGATAAAGAAGTTTAATTGTTTTTGATCCCCACAACTCAGTCATTCCACCTTTTCCGAATTCATATTTGCATTCTTCGTTACGTTTTAATTCAACGAGTTCTTGAACTTCTTCACTAGCAGACCCAGCATCGCATTCAATTGGATCCATGGCTTCACTTCAAAAGAAAAATAAATCTGAAAATCAGTTTTTCGTTTCACCTTTTAAAGAACACAAATGATCTAAATAATTCTTAAGATCATTCTTGGTGAGAGATTCATTGATATCAGCTAACGCTTGCATACCATGAAATTGTTTTCTCATTAAATTGCTTTCGAATATATCTTGTTTTTCAGTGAAGGCTTTTAATAAGCGTTTGCAGTCTATCACCGTAATTAATTTCCCTTGAAGTTGAAGTGATACTTCAATAAGTTTTCGAAAAATCCAAGCCATATAGTATACATTATTTTTGTGTTTGCTGATCTCTTTTGATAAATCTGTCTCCTTTGCTTTCTAAAAAACTATCATATCAAAAAAGGTTTACAAATCTTGTTAGAAAGTTTCCTTTAGAAAGCCATCTGACTTCTGTATGTAAAAGAAACTTCGCATACTGTTCATTATCAACACAAAATTTTCTGAAAATGCGATCATATTTGCTATGTGACTATTTTATTGATAGTTTTAATAACTATACTGAGAGATTATTATTATTATTATTATTATTAGCTGTGTGGTGCAAGGAAGCCTTTAGCTTCCGTAGCCGAGTGGTCAGGAGCGGGAGTGCAGTAGCACACGTTTTTGAGTAGACCGGGATTCAAGCCCCCGACTGCTAAATACAGTCAATCTGCCAACCCGCACTGGACCGGCGTGGCAGATTATGGTCCATTTCCTTCAACATGAATTGTTGAGGAGGCTTCCATCCTGCGTTGGGTTGATAATAGCTGCAGTTTTTTACAAGGAAGCCTGGGGCTTATGCTGCACCAGCCAAAAAAATTCCCAAGTTATCCTGAGAGAGAGAGAGAGAGAGAGAGAGAGAGAGAGAGAGAGAGAGAGAGAGAGAGAGAGAGAGAGAGAAATCACCAAGAAAGAGAAGAATGATGATATCCAGCTCAGGACCCTGGGTGAGTCAAGCCCATACTCACCAGATGTGAACCCCTGGACTGGACTAATATTTTTTGCAACCAGATGTCGGTGCACAATGCAGTGTATTGCAAGAACTTAGGGACATCCTTTCTTTAGGTGGGCTATAAAACCTTTGTCTTCCAACCATGGAGGTAGCACCATCAGTGGCACACGATACCAACTTTTCCAGTAGTAAAAACATGGTTTCATCAAACCATGTTTTTACAGCAGTAAAAATGGATGCTCCAGTACGGTCAGTTGCTATAGATTTTACAGACATCTCTTGCAATTTACAGTCATCATCGAAATAACGAACCTATGCCATTAGAAGGGCCTTATTGTCAGCAACTATTCTTCAATCTGAATAGAAAATTTTCTTGTTTTTAGTTTGTCAATTAGCTGCTCTTCAATGTTAACTGACATCTCATCGATTTGTCTTCGAATTGATCGTTGCTCAATGGCAATGCTTTTAAAATACTGGAAGGATTTTTGATGAATCACTGTTGAAATTATCAGAGGCGGATTTAACGGCGGGCGCACCAGACGCGCGCCCTGGGCCTCGACTTCTGAAGGGCCCACGCAAAACCCCAACAAATTAGTTGAACATAGTTCAAAACTTTGTGATTATTATTATGCTATTATTAATTATATTATACACATATTATATTCAACTTTTATTGGAAATAAAACATTAATAGTACATATTTTTTATTTATTTAAAAAATTGGTTAACACGTATTTTTATTTTCCCTGTCTCTCTTTTTTTTTAAGGGGCCCAATATTTTGTTCTGTGCCCGGGGCCTCAATCGATCTTAACCCGCTCCTGGAAATTAGTCTCTAATACAGGTCATATAGCAGTCTCGGCAACTGTATGAGCACTACCAGTTTTTGCAATTTCATAAGACACAAGCATTCCATCGTCATTTGTTTGTGTGCTTCTTAAATAAGTAACAGTGTTACATTGATCAAAATTCTTTTTTAAAATATTCAATATGTTTACCAACTTTATCAGGATGTTTTTAAGTGATCTAAAAGTCTTGATGGTTTCATAGGCTTATTTGAAAAAGAACTATGACACATAGGCTGTCTTGAGTTGAATGGGCTTTCAATAAAACCATAAGCTATATATTCATTCAGATACTGTTGACTTTTTCTTTTCAGCACTTCATATGATTGATGATAGGTTGAATAACTACAAAGAAATAAATAATAAAATATAAACTTATTTTTATTTAACTCTCATAGCCCATGTCACCAGGCCTGGATCAAGGTGCCTCAGGCAGAAAGATTTTTCGGTGCCCCTTTATTAAGGATATACAGGGTGTCTCAAAAATATTGGTACAAACGTTTAGGGGAGGTAGGTAACATCTAAAGGAATGTGAATCGCATAGGAACCCATAACCGGAAACATCACCGTAAGTCGGTATACAGCACTGTTCATCAGTTCGGGTTTCTGGTTTACTCATTCAAGCAGTAGTCGCCACACGAAGAGCATACATCGATATATGAACTGGCAAACATGCACCTAGTGTATGGATTAGCAGAGGGCAATGGACAAGCCGCCCAACGAATTTATGGAGAATGCTTCTCAGACAGACATGTACTGGACCACCGTTTGTTTGCGCGTGTGCATCAAAATTTGTGCGATTATTGGTCATTTAGAGGTAACAGTAGTGTGGGCAGACCACGTTCGACGTGAACTCCTGCCATGGAAGAGTGTGTTGAATGCCATCCAGAATAATCCTACTACCAGCACACGTGTCATTGCCTCTGCCTTAGGAGTGTCTTGTTGCAGTGTACAGTGTGTCTGGCACGATTCCTTACACCCCTTTCTTTTCCAAAGGGTTCAGTTACTGCTCCCCCAAGATCATCCTGCACGTGTGGCTTTTGCGCAGTGGTTTCTTCAAGTAAGTGTTCAAGACTTGAATTTTCCAGCCTGTTTTGTTCACGGATGAGGCTTATTTCACTCAGGAAGGCTTATTCAATCAGCACAATGCTCACGTGTGGGCTTACGACAATCCACACGGTGTGCACCCCCATGCGGCACAACATCGCTTCACAATAAATATGTGGGCAGGTATGGTCGGTGACTGCTTAGTCGGCCCATACCTGTTACCATCCCGCATGAACTCAGCTAAATATTGGATCTTTCTTGAACAAGTTCTACCAGGGTTACTTGACAATGTTCCAGCAAATGTGAGACTCAACATTTGGTTTCAACATGACAGGGCGCCTGCCCATTATGGAAGGTGTGTTTGTGACCATTTGAACAGGCATTTTGGGCGTCGATGGCTTGGCCATGGTGGACCCGTTGCCTGGCCCCCACGCTCACCTGATTTATCGAGCCTTGATTTCTTTCTGTGGAGGCCCTCAAATCTATTGTGTATGAATCGCCTGTGGAGACGGAAATGGATCTCGTGGCAAGACTCGTCTGCGCTGCTGCTACTGTCAAAGAAACTCCAGGTGTGTTCGACCGTGTCCGCCAATCCATGCTGCGTCGGTGTCATGCATGCATCGCGTCTCATGGTGGAATCTTTGAGCATCTGTTGTAACATCATGAAATGCATCAATCTCATACTCCATTGTTAATATTATGTCAAATAAGTGTTTGCCACTAATTACTGTCTTGTGTCATTTCTGCTTCTTGTGCCTCTGCTACTACTTTCCTGAGACGTTTCCGGTTATGGGTTCCTATGCGATTCACATTCCTTTAGATGTTACCTACATCCCCTAAACGTTTGTACCAATATTTTTGAGACACCCTGTATATATTTTTTTATGATTTGTAAAATTTGACACCCTTAAAGAATTGTGCCCTGCTAGCTCGTACCTTAATTTGGCATTGCATGTCATTCACGAAAGCACTGGGGATCAAAAATAAACAGCTTCTACAAGGAAACAATAAATCAATACTGATTGTCGCTTAGAAAGTTTTTTCTTTTACTATTATATTAGGATCACCTGTAATTCATTGGATAAACCTGTATTTTGTGTCTGTAAATTGCATAAATGCAATTTACAGACAAAAATAAATGGGATTCGAATAAACCCCAGTTTCTGGGGGAAAAACTTTGCTATCTATGCCTGAGACTGCCAAACTTAGCTATGAAGTGAAAAAAAAAAAAAAACTCTATTAAAGTTCCTTGTCATTGATGGGATTCGAACTTGAGTCTTTTCCACCCGGTGTGGGAAGAATGGTGACAATACCACTTTACTACCCATGCAGACCAGTTAGAAAGTAGAAACAATAGATTGAAACATTTCCTCATCCCATCCTTGCCTCATATATTGACTAATGAAACAAGAATAAATAAATAAACCACGCTGCTGCCAAGGTCAAAAAGCTCTCGGAAAGGTGCAAACACCAAGGATTGCGGAGACATTACCTCTGAAAGCACTTAGGCATTTAATGCCTATGAAAAAAAAGGTGGTTGAATTAAATCATGCCCACTATCTTCCTTTTATCAAAAATTCTCACTAATTCCTAATATAATATACCTATATGTTAAAAATCAGTGTCTGAGGGGTAAAAGAAAACCCGATGAGATATTAAATATTAAGGAATAAGATGTGGTCGGGTAGGGGGATGAACTTTGTTTGGAAGGCCATAGACCATTGTAATATCCATGATTTTTTTGCCTGTTGAGAATCCCTGGTTTAAAGCAAAACTTTGACATTCGTTGCTCCGTTACAAAATCGTGACACTGAATGTTAATGCTAGTGATTCACCAGTGCAGGAATTTTATTGGCACATTTATTTCTCTCCACAAGTGACACCACTTTCATGAGTCCTACATAACAAAACATGCAAGCATGCATGCATTCTCTAAAGCTAACAATACTGCATTAAAACCAGGTTTAATATAAGAATTTTTTACATAAAAACTAAGAAAAAAAAAAGAGAAATAATTGGAGCGATTTTAATGAATATAGTTAGGGAAGAACGATATGTGGTCCTTTTCCATGAAGATTATATTTAATAGCCACTCTTATACCACGTGAAATTAATAATATATAATTTAAGCTTATTGACCAAACCACTACACGTTTAAGGTGGAGTTTCAGGCATCTCACTGATATCTATCATCATAAGGGTAGAAAACTAGAAAGGGTTGCAAATTTGAATATTACAATAATTATTAATTGTGCATTTTAAATCTAAAGTATTTAGGTTAAATTTCCGTTTTTAGTTACAACAGAAAACAGATTTAAAATAAGTAAATACATACAGATAAAAATACACAAAGATTAAATTCTTACCTGCTGAAAGATGCTACCAGAACCTGATGTGCATCCTGGCAAGAGGTACTGCCAACAGTTAATTTATAGGTGAGGGATTAAGTCTATTAACTAATAGAATGATGCCAAGTTTTTCTGTCCTGGATCTAGTGTTCTTGTTGGAGTGAACTTTGTCTCATACTCCAATTATCTGTGGTTGTTGTGCAGACTGGTTCTGAGATGCTCTTCCACATATCTGGACTACTTACTTTTCTTGTTTTTCCACTTCTTCTATTTTCTTGTTGAAAAGGTGGAAATATTGTGGGTCAAATCCTACTCTTTGTTTTCTGTTAATTGATGAGGTTCTGAACATTTTTACGAAGGCTTCTTTAAATTTTCTTGTTGTATTGGTTGTCTGTAGAGAGGTTTCTAGTGTTATTGAAATCTCACGTGACCACATTGGAATGCATGTATGGCTGTGTTGGATTTTAGGATTCTTTCATGTTGTACATCTTTATGTTCTTTGATTCTGCAGTTTAGTCTTCTATATGATTCTCCTATGTATCCCCACACCTACAGTCTGTTTTATAAATAGGACCTCTAGGGTTGTTGGGGTTTTTGGATTGTTGTTTTAGGATCTGCTTAATGGAGGCTGAACCCTTAAAAAAAAGGTGGCAATTCCATATTTTCTAGTGTTTTTTTGCACTGATTGTTGGTATGTAAAGTATGCACATGGTGGTTCTGCCCCATTGGGTTGCAGTTTTGTGAAGGTTTTGGAGATGTCTTCTATTGCTCTGTTAATATGTAGACAGGGCTGAATTTCCAATTAGGCATTAGGGCCTACAAAGGAAGGGGATAAAAAAACAACAGTTCTCTTTTCACTGTGACTAACAAAAAATGAGCTGAGAAAACGTGCACAATTAACTCTAGGAGCTTCAATTCAATATGCATACGCTATCTAGTGACTTCTTGAAACTAGAATCGAAGTGATAGTCGCTCCGTCAATTGAGGTGGTTTATCATTTATTATAGTTGAAACTTGAGTCACGTTGACGTGATTTGCAGTCAAAATAGAAGGGAGGTAAAAAAAAATTTTACCCTCTTTTTAGCACATTTTGGAATAAAAGTGCCTAGGGTCTACAAACATCAAAATCCAGCCCTGCATATAGAGGAAATCTGTTCTTCAAGGCAAGCCTGATTATTGTTTGTTCTTATTGGTCGTCTTCTTTGCAAATTCTGAGGATGAAGGATTTGAGAACACCAAGATTTGTAGTTTAAGATGATCCCTGTAGGCTTCCGGTAAACTTCTATATGTAGCCCTGGGGGTTTTCTAGTGAACAGGACATCTAGGAAAGGAAGGCTGCTGCTGTTGTTTTCTATTTCCATTAAGAATTTGATTTTTTTTATGATGGTTAAGAGCTTCAAAAAATTTGGTAAAATCCAGATCTTGGGTACTAGTCTATATTTTGACAAATGGACAGGAAAAGCAGTGATTGGCAGGTGCCACTCACTGCTTTCCCTGCCCACTGTCCTCTGAGGTTGTTATGCTGGTTTTTAAGTAGGGAACTAATTTTCCGATAAAACAGCGGGATGGGGGATAAACACCTAGATAAGCTAAGCACTCCCCTCCTTGACGACACAAAACAGTCAAAGAAAACGGCATCACAATAATCATCCAATCACAGAACTTGACCGTACAATCACTCCATTCTACGTCCACACTCACTATGTGGGTGTGGTCATAGAATGGAGTGGTACCCAAATAATGGATGTTTAGCCAAAAAGTTTTGTAGATTCTGTTCTGTGGCTCCAGATTGCTATTGTATCATCAACATACCTGCTCCAGAATTTTGTTTAGGTTGGTTTTCCAGGAATTCTTTTAATTTTGACAAATATTTCTGCCATGAGTGTAGAGAGGGCATTTCTCATATTTATGGGAAAAAAATGACAGAAATATTTGTAGTTGCCTAACAACTGGCTTGTACAGTGGGATAATCACCTCCTTTCCT